>NC_092112.1:4837546-4895046 GCF_045679555.1 Salvelinus alpinus | reverse complement strand
GGTAAACACCTCTCCATGACTAGAGCACCCTGAGGTAAACACCTCTCCATGACTAGAGCACCCTGAGGTAAACACATCTCCATGACTAGAGCACCCTGAGGTAAACACCTCTCCATGACTAGAGCAGCCCTGAGGTAAACACCTCTCCATGACTAGAGCACCCTGAGGTAAACACCTCTCCATGACTAGAGCACCCTGAGGTAAACACCTCTCCATGACTAGAGCACCCTGAGGTAAACACCTCTCCATGACTAGAGCACCCTGAGGTAAATACCTCTCCATGACTAGAGCAGCCCTGAGGTAAACCCCTCTCCATGACTAGAGCACCCTGAGGTAAACACCTCTCCATGACTAGAGCAGCCCTGAGGTAAACACCTCTCCATGACTAGAGCACCCTGAGGTAAACACATCTCCATGACTAGAGCACCCTGAGGTAAACACCTCTCCATGACTAGAGCAGCCTGAGGTAAACACATCTCCATGACTAACTCTGCTGGAAAATGTAGCTTGACCACCTCGACCAGTTTGACCAGCTTGACCAGCTCAATGTTTGTTTAGAGACATGGTAGCTAGTAGCTTATTGGGTTGACCAGCTAAAGCCTCCATCACATATACTTGCTCTTCTTGGGTTTGACCAGCTATAGCCTCCTCCATCATATATACTTGTTGGGTTGACCAGCTAAAGCCTCCTCCATCATATATACTTGTTGGGTTGACCAGCTAAAGCCTCCTCCATCATATATACTTGTTGGGTTGACCAGCTAAAGCCTCCTCCACCATATATACTTGTTGGGTTGACCAGCTAAAGCCTCCTCCATCATATATACTTGTTGGGTTGACCATCTAAAGCCTCCATCATATATACTTGTTGGGTTGACCAGCTAAAGCCTCCTCCATCATATATACTTGTTGGGTTGACCAGCTAAAGCCTCCTCCACCATATATACTTGTTGGGTTGACCAGCTAAAGCCTCCTCCATCATATATACTTGTTGGGTTGACCAGCTAAAGCCTCCATCATATATACTTGTTGGGTTGACCAGCTAAAGCCTCCTCCATCATATATACTTGTTGGGTTGACCAGCTAAAGCCTCCTCCATCATATATACTTGTTGGGTTGACCAGCTAAAGCCTCTTCCATCATATATACTTGTTGGGTTGACCAGCTAAAGCCTCCTCCACCATATATACTTGTTGGGTTGACCAGCTAAAGCCTCCATCATATATACTTGCTCTTGTTGGGTTGACCAGCTGAAGCCTCTTCCATCATATATACTTGTTGGGTTGACCAGCTAAAGCCTCCTCCATCATATATACTTGTTGGGTTGACCAGCTAAAGCCTCCTCCATCATATATACTTGTTGGGTTGACCAGCTAAAGCCTCCATCATATATACTTGTTGGGTTGACCAGCTAAAGCCTCCTCCACCATATATACAGTGGGGCAAAAAAGTATTTAGTCAGCCACCAATTGTGCAAGTTCTCCCACTTAAAAATATGAGAGAGGCCTGTAATTTTCATCACAGGTACACTTCAACTATGACAGACAAAATGAGAAAAAAATATCCAGAAAATCACATTGTAGGATGTTTTATGAATTTATTTGCAAATTATGGTGGAAAATAAGTATTTGGTCAATAACAAAAGTTTATCTCAATACTTTGTTATATAACCTTTGTTGGCAATGACAGAGGTCAAACGTTTTCTGTAAGTCTTCACAAGGTTTTCACACTGTTGCTGGTATTTTGGCCCATTCCTCCATGCAGATCTCCTCTAGAGCAGTGATGTTTTGGTGCTGTTGCTGGGCAACACAGACTTTCAACTCCCTCCAAAGATTTTCTATGGGGTTGAGATCTGGAGACTGGCTAGGCCACTCCAGGACCTTGAAATGTTTCTTACGAAGCCATTCCTTCGTTGCCCGGGCGGTGTGTTTGGGATCATTGTCATGCTGAAAGACCCAGCCACGTTTCATCTTCAATGCCCTTGCTGATGGAAGGAGGTTTTCACTCAAAATCTCACGATACATGGCCCCATTCATTCTTTCCTTTACACGGATCAGTCGTCCTGGTCCCTTCGCAGAAAAACAGCCCCAAAGCATGATGTTTCCACCCCCATGCTTCACAGTAGGTATGGTGTTCTTTGGATGCAACTCAGCATTCTTTGTCCTCCAAACACGACGAGTTGAGTTTTTACCAAAAAGTTATATTTTGGTTTCATCTGACCATATGACATTCTCCCAATGTTCTTCTGGATCATCCAAATGCTCTCTAGCAAACTTCAGACGGGCCTGGACATGTATTGGCTTAAGCAGGGGGACACGTCTGGCACTGCAGGATTTGAGTCCCTGGCAGTGTAGTGTGTTACTGATGGTAGGCTTTGTTACTTTGGTCCCAGCTCTCTGCAGGTCATTCACTAGGTCCCCCCGTGTGGTTCTGGGATTTTTGCTCACCGTTCTTGTGATCATTTTGACCCCACGGGGTGAGATCTTGCGTGGAGCCCCAGATCGAGGGAGATTATCAGTGGTCTTGTATGTCTTCCATTTCCTAATAATTGCTCCCACAGTTGATTTCTTCAAACCAAGCTGCTTACCTATTGCAGATTCAGTCTTCCCAGCCTGGTGCAGGTCTACAATTTTGTTTCTGGTGTCCTTTGACAGCTCTTTGGTCTTGGCCATAGTGGAGTTTGGAGTGTGACTGTTTGAGGTTGTGGACAGGTGTCTTTTATACTGATAACAAGTTCAAACAGGTGCCATTAACACAGGTAACGAGTGGAGGACAGAGGAGCCTCATAAAGAAGAAATTACAGGTCTGTGAGAGCCAGAAATCCTGCTTGTTTGTAGGTGACCAAATACTTATTTTCCACCATAATTTGCAAATAAATTCATTAAAAATCCTACAATGTGATTTTCTGGAATTTTTTTCTCATTTTGTCTGTCATAGTTGAAGTGTACGTATGATGGAAATTACAGGCCTCTCTCATCTTTTTAAGTGGGAGAACTTGCACAATTGGTGGCTGACTAAATACTTTTTTGCCCCACTGTACTTGTTTGGTTGACCAGCTAAAGCCTCCTCCATCATATAGTCTTGCTCTTATTGGGTTGACCAGCTAAAGCCTCCTCCGTCATATATAATTGCTCGTGTTGGGTTGACCAGCTAAAGCCTCCTCCACCATATATACTTGTATGGTTGACCAGCTAAAGCCTCCTCCATCATATATACTTGTTGGGTTGACCAGCTAAAGCCTCCTCCATCATATATACTTGTTGGGTTGACCAGCTAAAGCCTCCTCCATCATATATACTTGTTGGGTTGACCAGCTAAAGCCTCCATCATATTTACTTGTTGGGTTGACCAGCTAAAGCCTCCTCCCTCATATATACTTGTTGGGTTGACCAGCTAAAGCCTCCTCCACCATATATACTTGTTGGGTTGACCAGCTAAAGCCTCCTCCACCATATATACTTGTTGGGTTGACCAGCTAAAGCCTCGTCCATCACATATACTTGTTGGGATGACCAGCTAAATCCTCCTCCATCATATATACTGTCACGTTCCTGACCTGTTTTCTCTTGTTTTGTATGTGTTTAGTTGGTCAGGACGTGAGCTGGGTGGGAATTCTATGTTGTGTGTCTAGTTTGTCTGTTTCTATGTCAGCCTAGTGTGGGTTCTCAATCAGAGGCAGATGGTAGTCGTTGTCTCTGATTGAGACTCATATATAGGAGGCTTGTTTTGTGTTGGGAGTTTGTGGGTGTTTGTTACCTGTCTCTGTGTTTGTGTTCTGCACCAGATAGGTCTGTATCGGTTTTTCACGTTTGTTATTTTGTAAGTTGTTTGTAGTGTTCACTTGTTCTTTAATTAAACATGTTGAGCACTGGCTACGCTGCATTTTGGTCCTCTCCTTCACCCCTGGAAGAAAACCTTTACAGAAACACCCACCAAACCAGGACCAAGCAGCGTAGCAAAGGGGAGCAGCAGCGGCCCAGTACACAGGACTACTGGACACAGGAGGAATGGTCTTGGGAGATCATGGACGGAAAAGGACCCTGGGGAAGGGTTGGAGAGAATCGCCGCTCTCGGGAGGTGAAGGAGGCAGCCACAGCCCAGGAGCGGTGGATTGAGGAGGCAGCACGTAAGAGAGGCTGGAAGCCCGAGAGGCTCACCCAAAAATTTCTTGGGGGGGATAAAGGGGAGTGTGGCGAAGCCGGGTTGGATACCTGAGCCAACTCCCCGGGCTTACCGTGGAGTGAGAGGGCGTCGTACTGGTCAGACACCGTGTTATGCGGTGGAGCGCACGGTGTCCCCAGTACGCGTGCTTAGCCCAGTGCGGGCTATTCCACCTTGCCGCACTGGTAGGGCTAGGTTGGGCATCGAGCCGGGTGTCATGAAGCCGGCCCAACATATCTGGCCTCCAGTACGTCTCCTCGGGCCGGCGTACATGGCACCAGCCTTACAGGTGGTGTCCCCGGTTCGCCTGCATAGCCCAGTGCGGGCTATTCCACCTCGCCGCACTGGCAGGGCTACGGGGACCATTCAACCTGGTAAGGTTGGGGAGGCTCGGTGCTCAAGAGCACGTGTCCTCCTTCACGGTCCGGTATATCCGGCGCCACCTTCCCGCCCCAGCCCAGTGCCTCCAGTTCCGGCACCACGCACCAAGCCTCCTGTGCGTCTCCAGAGCCCTGTAAACACTGTTCCTTCTCCCCGCACTCGCCCTGAGGTGCGTGCCCTCAGCCCGGTACCTCCTGTTCCGGCACCACGCATCAGGCCTATAGTGCGTCTCAGCCGGCCAGAGTCTGCCGTCTGCCCAGCGGCGTCTGAACTGCCCGTCTGCCCAGCGGCGTCTGAACTGCCCGTCTGCCCAGCGGCGTCTGAACTGTCCGTCTGCCCAACGCCTTCTGCACTGCCTGTCTGCCCAGCTCCGTCTGAGCCATCTGTCTGCCCAGCGCCGTCTGAGCCATCTGTCTGCCCAGCGCCGTCTGAGCCATCTGTCTGCCCAGCGCCGTCTGAGCCATCTGTCTGCCCAGCGCCGTCTGAGCCATCCGTCTGCCCAGCGCCTTCTGAGCCATCCGTCTGCCCAGCGCCTTCTGAGCCATCCGTCTGCCCAGAGCCTTCTGAGCCATCCGTCTGCCCAGCGCCTTCTGAGCCATCCGTCTGCCCAGCGCCTTCTGAGCCATCCGTCTGCCCAGCGCCTTCTGAGCCATCCGTCTGCCCAGCGCCTTCTGAGCCATCCGTCTGCCCAGCGCCTTCTGAGCCATCCGTCTGCCCAGCGCCTTCTGAGCCATCCGTCTGCCCAGCGCCTTCTGAGCCATCCGTCTGCCCAGCGCCTTCTGAGCCATCCGTCTGCCCAGCGCCTTCTGAGCCATCCGTCTGCCCAGCGCCTTCTGAGCCATCCGTCTGCCCAGCGCCTTCTGAGCCGTCCGTCTGCCACGAGCCATTAGAGCCGCCCGTCTGCCACGAGCCATTAGAGCCGCCCGTCTGTCCCGAGCCATTAGAGCCGTCCGTCAGTCAGGAGCCGCTAGAGCCGTCCGTCAGTCAGGAGCCGCCAGAGCCGCCAGCCAGTCAGGAGCCGCCAGAGCCGCCAGCCAGTCAGGAGCCGCCAGAGCCGCCAGCCAGTCAGGAGCCGCCAGAGCCGCCAGCTAGTCAGGAGCCGCCAGAGCCGCCAGCCAGTCAGGAGCCGCCAGAGCCGCCAGCCAGTCAGGAGCCGCCAGAGCCGCCAGCCAGTCAGGAGCCGCCAGAGCCGCCAGCCAGTCAGGAGCCGCCAGAGCCGCCAGCCAGTCAGGAGCCGCCAGAGCCGCCAGCCAGTCAGGAGCCGCCAGAGCCGCCAGCCAGTCAGGAGCCGCCAGAGCCGCCAGCCAGTCAGGAGCCGCCAGAGCCGCCAGCCAGTCAGGAGCTGCCAGAGCCGCCAGCCAGTCAGGAGCTGCCCTACAGTCAGGAGCTGCCCTACAGTCATGAGCTGCCCTACAGTCATGAGCTGCCCTACAGTCATGAGCTGCCCTACAGTCATGAGCTGCCCTACAGTCATGAGCTGCCCTACAGTCATGAGCTGCCCTACAGTCATGAGCTGCCCTACAGTCATGAGCTGCCCTACAGTCATGAGCTGCCCTACAGTCCGGAGCTGCCACCCAGTCCGGAGCTGCCACCCAGTCCGGAGCTGCCACCCAGTCCGGAGCTGCCACCCAGTCCGGAGCTGCCACCCAGTCCGGAGCTGCCATTAGTACAGAGTTGTCCCTCTGTCCTAAGCTATCCCTCTGTCCGGAGCTACCTCTCTGTCCAGAGCTACCTCTCTGTCCGGAGCTACCTCTCTGTCCTGAGCTACCTCTCTGTCCTGAGCTACCTCTCTGTCCTGAGCTACCTCTCTGTCCTGAGCTGTCTCCTCTATGTAGGAGGGGCCTTAGTGAAGGTTCCTGGACCATGGTCGGGGGCGAGGGTCGCCACTCAAAGGACGCTAAGGAGGGGGACAAAGACAATGGTGGAGTGGTGTCCTCGTCCACCGCCGGAGCCGCCACCGCGGACAGATGCCCACCCAGACCCTCCCCTTGAGTTTTTAGGGGTGCGCCCGGAGTTCGCACCTTGAGGGGGGGGGGGTTCTGTTACGTTCCTGACCTGTTTTCTCTTGTTTTGTATGTGTTTAGTTGGTCAGGACGTGAGCTGGGTGGGAATTCTATGTTGTGTGTCTAGTTTGTCTGTTTCTATGTCAGCCTAGTGTGGGTTCTCAATCAGAGGCAGATGGTAGTCGTTGTCTCTGATTGAGACTCATATATAGGAGGCTTGTTTTGTGTTGGGAGTTTGTGGGTGTTTGTTACCTGTCTCTGTGTTTGTGTTCTGCACCAGATAGGTCTGTATCGGTTTTTCACGTTTGTTATTTTGTAAGTTGTTTGTAGTGTTCACTTGTTCTTATAATTAAACATGTTGAGCACTGGCTACGCTGCATTTTGGTCCTCTCCTTCACCCCTGGAAGAAAACCTTTACATATACATGTTGGGTTGACCGGCTAAAGCCTCCTCCATCATATATACTTGTTGGGTTGACCAGCTAAAGCCTCCTCCATCATATATACTTGTTGGGTTGACCAGTTAAAGCCTCCTCCATCATATATACTTGTTGGGTTGACCAGTTAAAGCCTCCTCCATCATATAGTCTTGCTCTTATTGGGTTGACCAGCTAAAGCCTCCTCCATTATATATTATTGCTCTTGTTGGGTTGACCAGCTAAAGCCTCCTCCATCATATATACTTGTTGGGTTGACCAGCTAAAGCCTCCTCCATCATATATTCTTGCTCTTATTGGGTTGACCAACTAAAGCCTCCTCCATCATATATACTTGCTCTTGTTGGGTTGACCAGCTAAAGCCTCCTCCATCATATATACTTGCTCGTGTTGGGTTGACCAGATTAAGCCTCCTCCATCATATATACTTGTTGGGTTGACCAGCTAAAGCCTCCTCCACCATATATACTTGTTGGGTTGACCAGCTAAAGCCTCCTCCATCATATATACTTGTTGGGTTGACCAGCTAAAGCCTCCTCCCTCATATATACTTGTTGGGTTGACCAGCTAAAGCCTCCTCCATCATATATACTTGTTGGGTTGACCAGCTAAAGCCTCCATCATATATACTTGTTGGGTTGACCAGCTAAAGCCTCCATCATATATACTTGTTGGGTTGACCAGCTAAAGCCTCCTCCATCATATATACTTGTTAGGTTGACCAGCTAAAGCCTCCTCCATCATATATACTTGTTGGGTTGACCAGCTAAAGCTTACTCCATCATATATACTTGTTGGGTTGACCAGCTAAAGCCTCCTCCATCATATATACTTGTTGGGTTGACCAGCTAAAGCCTCCTCCATCATATATACTTGTTGGGTTGACCAGCTAAAGCCTCCTCCATCATATATACTTGTTGGGTTGACCAGCTAAAGCCTCCTCCATCATATATACTTGTTGGGTTGACCAGCTAAAGCCTCCATCATATATACTTGTTGGGTTGACCAGCTAAAGCCTCCTCCATCATATATACTTGTTGGGTTGACCAGCTAAAGCCTCCTCCACCATATATACTTGTTGGGTTGACCAGCTAAAGCCTCCTCCATCATATATACTAGTTGGGTTGACCAGCTAAAGCCTCCTCCATCATATATACTTGTTGGGTTGACCAGCTAAAGCCTCCTCCATCATATATACTTGTTGGGTTGACCGCCTAAAGCCTCCTCCACCATATATTCTTGCTCTTGTTGGGTTGACCAGCTAAAGCCTCCTCCATCATATATTCTTGCTCTTGTTGGGTTGACCAGCTAAAGCCTCCTCCATCATAAATACTTGTTGGGTTGACCAGCTAAAGCCTCCTCCATCATATATACTTGTTGGGTTGACCAGCTAAAGCCTCCTCCATCATATATACTTGTTGGGTTGACCAGCTAAAGCCTCCTCCATCATATATACTTGTTGGGTTGACCAGCTAAAGCCTCCTCCATCATATATACTTGTTGGGTTGACCAGCTAAAGCCTCCTCCATCATATATACTTGTTGGGTTGACCAGCTAAAGCCTCCTCCATCATATATACTCTTTGTGTTGACCAGCTAAAGCCTCCTCCATCACATATACTTGTTGGGTTGACCCGCTAAAGCCTCCATCATATATACTTGTTGGGTTGACCAGCTAAAGCCTCCTCCATCATATATACGTGTTGGGTTGACCAGCTAAAGCCTCCTCCATCATATATACTTGTTGGGTTGACCAGCTAAAGCCTCCTCCATCATATATACTTGTTGGGTTGACCAGCTAAAGCCTCCTTCATCATATATACTTGCTCTTGTTGGGTTGACCAGCTAAAGCCTCCTCCATCATATATACGTGTTGGGTTGACCAGCTAAAGCCTCCTCCATCATATATACTTGTTGGGTTGACCAGCTAAAGCCTCCTCCATCATATATACTTGTTGGGTTGACCAGCTAAAGCCTCCACCATATATTCTTGCTCTTGTTGGGTTGACCAGCTAAAGCCTCCTCCATCATATATTCTTGCTCTTGTTGGGTTGACCAGCTAAAGCCTCCTCCATCATAAATACTTGTTGGGTTGACCAGCTAAAGCCTCCTCCATCATATATACTTGTTGGGTTGACCAGCTAAAGCCTCCTCCATCATATATACTTGTTGGGTTGACCAGCTAAAGCCTCCTCCATCATATATACTTGTTTAGTTGACCAGCTAAAGCCTCCTCCATCATATATACTTGTTGGGTTGACCATCTAAAGCCTCCTTCATCATATATACTTGTTGGGTTGACCAGCTAAAGCCTCCTCCACCATATATACTTGTTGGATTGACCAGCTAAAGCCTGCTCCATCATATATACTTGTTGGGTTGACCAGCTAAAGCCTCCTCCACCATATATACTTGTTGGGTTGACCAGCTAAAGCCTCCTCCATCATATATACTTGTTGAGTTGACCAGCTAAAGCCTCCTCCATCATATATACTCTTTGTGTTGACCAGCTAAAGCCTCCTCCATCACATATACTTGTTGGGTTGACCAGCTAAAGCCTCCATCATATATACTTGTTGGGTTGACCAGCTAAAGCCTCCTCCATCATATATACGTGTTGGGTTGACCAGCTAAAGCCTCCATCATATATACTTGTTGGGTTGACCAGCTAAAGCCTCCTCCATCATATATACTTGTTGGGTTGACCAGCTAAAGCCTCCTCCATCATATATACTTGTTGGGTTGACCAGCTAAAGCCTCAACCATATACACTTGTTGGGTTGACCAGCTAAAGCCTCCTCCCTCATATATACTTGTTGGGTTGACCAGCTAAAGCCTCCTCCATCATATATACTTGTTGGGTTGACCAGCTAAAGCCTCCTCCATCATATATACTTGTTGGGTTGACCAGCTAAAGCCTCCTCCATCATATATACTTGTTCGGTTGACCAGCTAAAGCCTCCTCCATCATATATACTTGTTGGGTTGACCGGCTAAAGCCTCCATCATATATACTTGCTCTTATTGGGTTGACCAGCTAAAGCCTCCATCATATATACTTGTTGGGTTGACCAGCTAAAGCCTCCTCCATCATATATACTTGTTGGGTTGACCAGCTAAAGCCTCCTCCATCATATATACTTGTTGGGTTGACCATCTAAAGCCTCCTCCATCATATATACTTGTTGGGTTGACCAGCTAAAGCCTCCTCCATCATATATACTTGTTGGGTTGACCATCTAAAGCCTCCTCCATCATATATACTTGTTGGGGTGACCAGCTAAAGCCTCCTCCATCATATATACTTGTTCGGTTGACCAGCTAAAGCCTCCATCATATATACTTGTTGGGTTGACCAGCTAAAGCCTCCATCATATATACTTGTTGGGTTGACCAGCTAAAGCCTCCTCCATCATATATACTTGTTGGGTTGACCAGCTAAAGCCTCCATCATATATACTTGTTGGGTTGACCAGCTAACGCATCCTCCATCATATATACTTGTTGGGGTGACCAGCTAAAGCCTCCTCCATCATATATACTTGTTGGGTTGACCAGCTAAAGCCTCCATCATATATACTTGTTGGGTTGACCAGCTAAAGCCTCCTCCATCATATATACTAGTTGGGTTGACCAGCTAAAGCCTCCTCCATCATATATACTTGTTGTGTTGACCAGCTAAAGCCTCCTCCACCATATATACTTGTTGGGTTGACCAGCTAAAGCCTCCTCCATCATATATACTTGTTGAGTTGACCAGCTTAAGCCTCCATCATATATACTTGTCTGGTTGACCAGTTAAAGCCTCCTCCATCATATATAGTTGTTGGGTTGACCATCTAAAGCTTCCTCCATCATATATACTTGTTGGGTTGACCAGCTAAAG
Source organism: Salvelinus alpinus (assembly GCF_045679555.1). Classification (NCBI taxonomy): domain Eukaryota; kingdom Metazoa; phylum Chordata; class Actinopteri; order Salmoniformes; family Salmonidae; genus Salvelinus; species Salvelinus alpinus. Next base: position 4,884,180 of record NC_092112.1, on the reverse strand, counting down.
CCTCCTCCATCATATATACTTGTTGGGTTGACCAGCTAAAGCCTCCTCCATCATATATACTTGTTGGGTTGACCAGCTAAAGCCTCCTCCACCATATATACTTGTTGGGTTGACCAGCTAAAGCCTCCTCCATCATATATACTTGTTGGGTTGACCAGCTAAAGCCTCGTCCATCACATATACTTGTTGGGTTGACCATCTAAAGCCTCCATCATATATACTTGTTGGGTTGACCAGCTAAAGCCTCCTCCATCATATATACTTGTTGGGTTGACCAGCTAAAGCCTCCATCATATATACTTGTTGGGTTGACCAGCTAAAGCCTCCTCCATCATATATACTTGTTGGGTTGACCAGCTAAAGCCTCCTCCATCATATATACTTGTTGGGTTGACCAGCTAAAGCCTCCTCCATCATATATACTTGTTGGGTTGACCAGCTAAAGCCTCCATCATATATACTTGTTGGGTTGACCAGCTAAGGCCTCCATCATATATACTAGTTGGGTTGACCAGCTAAAGCCTCCTCCATCATATATACTTGTTGGGTTGACCAGCTAAAGCCTCCTCCATCATATATACTTGTTGGGTTGACCAGCCTAAAGCCTCCTCCACCATATATTCTTGCTCTTGTTGGGTTGACCAGCTAAAGCCTCCTCCATCATATATACTTGTTGACTTGACCAGCTTAAGCCTCCATCATATATACTTGTCTGGTTGACCAGTTAAAGCCTCCTCCATCATATATACTTGTTGGGTTGACCATCTAAAGCTTCCTCCATCATATATACTTGTTGGGTTGACCAGCTAAAGCCTCCTCCATCATATATACTTGTTGGGTTGACCAGCTAAAGCCTCCTCCATCATATATACTTGTTGGGTTGACCAGCTAAAGCCTCCTCCACCATATATACTTGTTGGGTTGACCAGCTAAAGCCTCCTCCATCATATATACTTGTTGGGTTGACCAGCTAAAGCCTCGTCCATCACATATACTTGTTGGGTTGACCATCTAAAGCCTCCATCATATATACTTGTTGGGTTGACCAGCTAAAGCCTCCTCCATCATATATACTTGTTGGGTTGACCAGCTAAAGCCTCCTCCATCATATATACTTGTTGGGTTGACCAGCTAAAGCCTCCTCCATCATATATACTTGTTGGGTTGACCAGCTAAAGCCTCCTCCATCATATATACTTGTTGGGTTGACCAGCTAAAGCCTCCTCCATCATATATACTTGTTGGGTTGACCATCTAAAGCCTCCATCATATATACTTGTTGGGTTGACCAGCTAAAGCCTCCTCCACCATATATACTTGTTGGGTTGACCATCTAAAGCCTCCATCATATATACTTGTTGGGTTGACCAGCTAAAGCCTCCTCCATCATATATACTTGTTGGGTTGACCAGCTAAAGCCTCCTCCATCATATATACTTGTTGGGTTGACCAGCTAAAGCCTCCTCCATCATATATACTTGTTGGGTTGACCAGCTAAAGCCTCCATCATATATACTTCTTGGGTTGACCAGCTAAAGCCTCCATCATATATACTTGTTGGGTTGACCAGCTAAAGCCTCCATCATATTTACTTGTTGGGTTGACCAGCTAAAGCCTCCTCCATCATATATTCTTACTCTTGTTGGGTTGACCAGCTAAAGCCTCCTCCATCATATATACTTGTTGGGTTGACCAGCTAAAGCCTCCTCCATCATATATACTTGTTGGGTTGACCAGCTAAAGCCTCAACCATATACACTTGTTGGGTTGACCAGCTAAAGCCTCCTCCATCATATATACTTGTTGGGTTGACCAGCTAAAGCCTCCTCCATCATATATACTTGTTCGGTTGACCAGCTAAAGCCTCCTCCATCATATATACTTGTTGGGTTGACCGGCTAAAGCCTCCATCATATATACTTGCTCTTATTGGGTTGACCAGCTAAAGCCTCCATCATATATACTTGTTGGGTTGACCAGCTAAAGCCTCCTCCACCATATATACTTGTTGGATTGACCAGCTAAAGCCTCCTCCATCATATATACTTGTTGGGTTGACCAGCTAAAGCCTCCTCCACCATATATACTTGTTGGGTTGACCAGCTAAAGCCTCCTCCATCATATATACTTGTTGAGTTGACCAGCTAAAGCCTCCTCCATCATATATACTCTTTGTGTTGACCAGCTAAAGCCTCCTCCATCACATATACTTGTTGGGTTGACCAGCTAAAGCCTCCATCATATATACTTGTTGGGTTGACCAGCTAAAGCCTCCTCCATCATATATACGTGTTGGGTTGACCAGCTAAAGCCTCCATCATATATACTTGTTGGGTTGACCAGCTAAAGCCTCCTCCATCATATATACTTGTTGGGTTGACCAGCTAAAGCCTCCTCCATCATATATACTTGTTGGGTTGACCAGCTAAAGCCTCCATCATATATACTTGTTGGGTTGACCAGCTAAAGCCTCCTCCATCATATATACTTGTTGGGTTGACCAGCTAAAGCCTCCTCCATCATATATACTTGTTGGGTTGACCAGCTAAAGCCTCCTCCATCATATATACTTGTTGGGTTGACCAGCTAAAGCCTCCTCCATCATATATACTTGTTGGGTTGACCAGCTAAAGCCTCCTCCATCATATATACTTGTTGGGTTGACCAGCTAAAGCCTCCTCCATCATATATACTTGTTGGGTTGACCAGCTAAAGCCTCAACCATATACACTTGTTGGGTTGACCAGCTAAAGCCTCCTCCATCATATATACTTGTTGGGTTGACCAGCTAAAGCCTCCTCCATCATATATACTTGTTCGGTTGACCAGCTAAAGCCTCCTCCATCATATATACTTGTTGGGTTGACCGGCTAAAGCCTCCATCATATATACTTGCTCTTATTGGGTTGACCAGCTAAAGCCTCCATCATATATACTTGTTGGGTTGACCAGCTAAAGCCTCCTCCATCATATATACTTGTTGGGTTGACCAGCTAAAGCCTCCTCCATCATATATACTTGTTGGGTTGACCATCTAAAGCCTCCTCCATCATATATACTTGTTGGGTTGACCAGCTAAAGCCTCCTCCATCATATATACTTGTTGGGTTGACCATCTAAAGCCTCCTCCATCATATATACTTGTTGGGGTGACCAGCTAAAGCCTCCTCCATCATATATACTTCTTCGGTTGACCAGCTAAAGCCTCCATCATATATACTTGTTGGGTTGACCAGCTAAAGCCTCCATCATATATACTTGTTGGGTTGACCAGCTAACGCATCCTCCATCATATATACTTGTTGGGGTGACCAGCTAAAGCCTCCTCCATCATATATACTTGTTGGGTTGACCAGCTAAAGCCTCCATCATATATACTTGTTGGGTTGACCAGCTAAGGCCTCCATCATATATACTAGTTGGGTTGACCATCTAAAGCCTCCTCCACCATATATACTTGTTGGGTTGACCAGCTAAAGCCTCCTCCATCATATATACTTGTTGTGTTGACCAGCTAAAGCCTCCTCCACCATATATACTTGTTGGGTTGACCAGCTAAAGCCTCCTCCATCATATATACTTGTTGACTTGACCAGCTTAAGCCTCCATCATATATACTTGTCTGGTTGACCAGTTAAAGCCTCCTCCATCATATATACTTGTTGGGTTGACCATCTAAAGCTTCCTCCATCATATATACTTGTTGGGTTGACCAGCTAAAGCCTCCTCCATCATATATACTTGTTGGGTTGACCAGCTAAAGCCTCCTCCATCATATATACTTGTTGGGTTGACCAGCTAAAGCCTCCTCCACCATATATACTTGTTGGGTTGACCAGCTAAAGCCTCCTCCATCATATATACTTGTTGGGTTGACCAGCTAAAGCCTCGTCCATCACATATACTTGTTGGGTTGACCATCTAAAGCCTCCATCATATATACTTGTTGGGTTGACCAGCTAAAGCCTCCTCCATCATATATACTTGTTGGGTTGACCAGCTAAAGCCTCCTCCATCATATATACTTGTTGGGTTGACCAGCTAAAGCCTCCTCCATCATATATACTTGTTGGGTTGACCAGCTAAAGCCTCCTCCATCATATATACTTGTTGGGTTGACCAGCTAAAGCCTCCTCCATCATATATACTTGTTGGGTTGACCATCTAAAGCCTCCATCATATATACTTGTTGGGTTGACCAGCTAAAGCCTCCTCCACCATATATACTTGTTGGGTTGACCATCTAAAGCCTCCATCATATATACTTATTGGGTTGACCAGCTAAAGCCTCCATCATATATACTTGTTGGGTTGACCAGCTAAAGCCTCCTCCATCATATATACTTGTTGGGTTGACCAGCTAAAGCCTCCTCCATCATATATACTTGTTGGGTTGACCAGCTAAAGCCTCCATCATATATACTTGTTGGGTTGACCAGCTAAAGCCTCCATCATATATACTTGTTGGGTTGACCAGCTAAAGCCTCCATCATATTTACTTGTTGGGTTGACCAGCTAAAGCCTCCATCATATATACTTGTTGGGTTGACCAGCTAAAGCCTCCTCCATCATATATACTTGTTGGGTTGACCAGCTAAAGCCTCCTCCATCATATATACTTGTTGGGTTGACCAGCTAAAGCCTCCATCATATATACTTGTTGGGTTGACCAGCTAAAGCCTCCATCATATATACTTGTTGGGTTGACCAGCTAAAGCCTCCATCATATATACTTGTTGGGTTGACCAGCTAAAGCCTCCTCCATCATATATACTTGTTGGGTTGACCAGCTAAAGCCTCCATCATATATACTTGTTGGGTTGACCAGCTAAAGCCTCCATCATATATACTTGTTGGGTTGACCAGCTAAAGCCTCCTCCATCATATATACTTGTTGGGTTGACCAGCTAAAGCCTCCATCATATATACTTGTTGGGTTGACCAGCTAAAGCCTCCTCCATCATATATACTTGTTGGGTTGACCAGCTAAAGCCTCCATCATATATAATTGTTGGGTTGACCAGCTAAAGCCTCCATCATATATACTTGTTGGGTTGACCAGCTAAAGCCTCCATCATATATACTTGTTGGGTTGACCAGCTAAAGCCTCCATCATATATACTTGTTGGGTTGACCAGCTAAAGCCTCCTCCATCATATATACTTGTTGGGTTGACCGGCTAAAGCCTCCATCATATATACTTGTTGGGTTGACCAGCTAAAGCCTCCTCCATCATATATACTTGTTGGGTTGACCAGCTAAAGCCTCCATCATATATACTTGTTGGGTTGACCAGTTAAAGCCTCCTCCATCATATATACTTCTTGGGTTGACCATCTAAAGCCTCCATCATATATACTTGTTGGGTTGACCAGCTAAAGCCTCCTCCACCATATATACTTGTTGGGTTGACCATCTAAAGCCTCCATCATATATACTTGTTGGGTTGACCAGCTAAAGCCTCCATCATATATACTTGTTGGGTTGACCAGCTAAAGCCTCCATCATATATACTTGTTGGGTTGACCAGCTAAAGCCTCCTCCACCATATATACTTGTTGGGTTGACCAGCTAAAGCCTCCATCATATATACTTGTTGGGTTGACCAGCTAAAGCCTCCATCATATATACTTGTTGGGTTGACCAGCTAAAGCCTCCTCCATCATATATACTTGTTGGGTTGACCGGCTAAAGCCTCCATCATATATACTTGTTGGGTTGACCAGCTAAAGCCTCCTCCATCATATATACTTGTTGGGTTGACCAGCTAAAGCCTCCATCATATACAGTGGGGAGAACAAGTATTTGATACACTGCCGATTTTGAAGGTTTTCCTACTTACAAAGCATGTAGAGGTCTGTCATTTTTATCATAGGTACACTTCAACTGTGAGAGACGGAATCTAAAACAAAAATCCAGAAAATCACATTGTATGATTTTTAAGTAATTAATTTGCATTTTATTGCATGACATAAGTATTTGATACATCAGAAAAGCAGAACTTAATATTTGGTACAGAAACCTTTGTTTGCAATTACAAAGATCATACGTTTCCTGTAGTTATTGACCAGGTTTGCACACACTGCAGCAGGGATTTTGGCCCACTCCTCCATACATACCATCTCCAGATCCTTCAGGTTTCGGGGCTGTCGCTGGGCAATACGGACGTTCAGCTCCCTCCAAAGATTTTCTATTGGGTTCAGGTCTGGAGACTGGCTAGGCCACTCCAGGACCTTGAGATGCTTCTTACGGAGCCACTCCTTAGTTGCCCTGGCTGTGTGTTTCGGGTCGTTGTCATGCTGGAAGATCCAGCCACGACCCATCTTCAATGCTCTTACTGAGGGAAGGAGGTTTTTGGCCAAGATCTCGCGATACATGGCCCCATCCATCCTCCCCTCAATACGGTGCAGTCGTCCTGTCCCCTTTGCAGAAAAGCATCCCCAAAGAATGATGTTTCCACCTCCATGCTTCACGGTTGGGATGGTGTTCTTGGGGTTGTACTCAACCTTCTTCTTCCTCCAAACACGGCGAGTGGAGTTTAGACCAAAAAGCTCTATTTTTGTCTGATCAGACCACATGACCTTCTCCCATTCCTCCTCTGGATCATCCAGATGGTCATTGGCAAACTTCAGACGGGCCTGGACATGCACTGGCTTGAGCAGGGGGACCTTGCGTGCGCTGCAGGATTTCAATCCATGACAGCGTAGTGTGTTACTAATGGTTTTCTTTGAGACTGTGGTCCCAGCTCTCTTCAGGTCATTGACCAGGTCCTGCCGTGTAGTTCTGGGCTGATCCCTCACCTTCCTTATGATCATTGATGCCCCACGAGGTGAGATCTTGCATGGAGCCCCAGACCGAGGGTGATTGACCGTCATCTTGAACTTCTTCCATTTTCTAATAATTGCGCCAACAGTTGTTGCCTTCTCACCAAGCTGCTTGCCTATTGTCCTGTAGCCCATCCCAGCCTTGTGCAGGTCTACAATTTTATCCCTGATGTCCTTACACAGCTCTCTGGTCTTGGCCATTGTGGAGAGGTTGGAGTCTGTTTGATTGAGTGGGTGGACAGGTGTCTTTTATACAGGTAACGAGTTCAAACAGGTGCAGTTAATACAGGTAATGAGTGGAGAACAGGAGGGCTTCTTAAAGAAAAACTAACAGGTCTGTGAGAGCCGGAATTCTTACTGGTTGGTAGGTGATCAAATACTTATGTCATGCAATAAAATGCGAATTAATTACTTAAAAATCATACAATGTGATTTTCTGGATTTTTGTTTTAAATTCCGTCTCTCACAGTTGAAGTGTACCTATGATAAAAATTACAGACCTCTACATGCTTTGTAAGTAGGAAAACCTTCAAAATCGGCAGTGTATCAAATACTTGTTCTCCCCACTGTATACTTGTTGGGTTGACCAGCTAAAGCCTCCATCATATATACTTGTTGGGTTGACCAGCTAAAGCCTCCATCATATATACTTAACAGGGGTATTCAACTGGGGGTACGTGCCCCATGGAGGTACTACAGGGTGTCAGTGTATATATATTTATTTATATATATTTTTTAAGTGAAAAAAAAGAATAAAGATTTTAATATATGAATTTCGCGATCAACAAAATAATAAACTAATCTGGAATTACATATGTATAGTAGGAAATAGGAAAATGACTTCTTTCTCACTTTATTTCCTAATATTGAGCAGATGACACTCATTGGAGACAATTACACTCACCGGAGTTTCAGACATAAGCTTTGAAAAAGCTCCCGCATATCAGCTTCCACTCCGCTGGCTGCTGCTTTCTTGACTTGGACCATTCATTTTTGCCAACATATGGCTAACCTTTGTTTAACCAGCTGAACAGCTGCTTTTGGAGGAAATGTGTTGGGTGTTACCTTTCTAGCTAATAGGCTACGTTAGAGTTTACACTTCCTCTTCCAATTATAATGTGGGGAGGTCAAAGAAATGAAACACTATCTACCAAATCTATTTCTCCATTATCGTTCACCAGATGAGAAGACAAGACGTGAGCTTTTTGTTTTTGCTAATGTATGATGGGGGTCCTTGAGTTGCCAGTTTGTCAGGGACCCCCTCCCAGACAAACTGGCAACTCAAGGACCTCTTCCCAGACAAACCAGCAACTCAGGGACCCCCTCCCAGACAAACTGGCAACTCAAGGACCCCTTCCCAGACAAACCAGCAACTCAGGGACCCCCTCCCAGACAAACTGGCAACTCAAGGACCCCTTCCCAGACAAACCAGCAACTCAGGGACCCCCTCCCAGACAAACTGGCAACTCAAGGACCCCTTCCCAGACAAACCAGCAACTCAGGAACCCCCCCCCAGACAAACTGGCGACTCAGGGATAAACTAACTTTTCAAACAGTAATCATTCAAGCTAGAGAACCCAAACCATCATAACTATAACCAGGCACTACCATTACTACTGTAGACACTAACACTACTATAACCAGTCACTACCACTACTACTGTAGACACTACCACTACTATAACTATAACCAGTCACTACCACTACTATAACCAGTCACTACCACTACTATTGGAGACACTACCACTACTAGAACCAGTCACTACCACTACTATAACCAGTCACTACCATTACTACTGTAGTCACTACCACTACTATAACTATAACCAGTCACTACCACTACTACTGTAGACACTACCACTACTATAACCAGTCACTACCACTACTATAACCAGTCACTACCACTACTATAACCAGTCACTACCACTACTATAACCAGTCACTACCACTACTATAACCAGTCACTACCACTACTATAACCAGACACTACCACTACTATAACCAGTCACTACCACTACTATAACCAGTCACTACCACTACTATAACCAGACACTACCACTACTATAACCAGTCACTACCACTACTATAACCAGTCACTACCACTACTATAACCAGACACTACCACTACTATAACCAGTCACTATCACTACTATAACCAGTCACTACCACTACTATAACCAGTCACTACCACTACTATAACCAGACACTACCACTACTATAACCAGACACTACCACTACTATAACCAGACACTACCACTACTATAACCAGTCACTACCACTACTATAACTCGTCTTGACCTCCCAGAACACAACACACACACACGCTTTCCACTCCCAAGGAGACTCAGGACTTCTTGGATAAGCACATCAAGCCCAACACACAAGGGGACGAGCCGACTGATCTAGGCTAACTGATCTATATTATAGACTGATCTATATTATAGACAGATCTAGGCTAACCCCAATTTGACTGGCTCAATATTCAGGTATGCTTTCCACGCACATTCACGCTGCTTAGCCTGTTGCTGTGATGCTGCCCTCGGCATAAGACAATGAGGACACCCCCTCAATGGGGTTAAAGGAACAGCAGCGGTATTATCACTATTACTGAACAGCGTTGTTATGACATTGCCTTATGTTCCAGGACATTTAGACATTGAGGAATCCACTTAATAAACAATGGACACTATATTGAAATGTCATGCAGACTGGGGCTGTTTCCTTGTGAGGCTTCAGCACATCGTATCCCTATGGGCTAAACTGTTGAGGCTAGACGGCCAGTCTAAAATGGAATACAACACATTTCTTATTGATTCTCCTCCTGTTGATGGCTGATCCCCATCGTTTACAATGCTGAATGCATCTCCCATTTAGCACTTGGTCTACAAGCCATGATTCATTACTAGATTATAGACTGATCTAGACTATAGACTGATCTATATTATAGACTGATCTATATTATAGACTGATCTATATTATAAACTGATCTATATTATAGACTGATCTATATTATAGACTGATCTATATTATGGACTGATCTATAGTATAGACTGATCTAGTCTATAGACTGATCTAGTCTATAGACTGATCTAGTCTATAGACTGATCTAGATGATAGACTGATCTAGACTATAGACTGATCTAGATTATAGACTGATCTAGTCTATAGACTGATCTAGATTATAGACTGCATTTCTTGCACATACCCTCTTTTTCTTTTTGTGTACATAGTACAGTGTAGAGCACATCCATGATACACATTGAGGGTCCATTATATTCAGGGTAATTTAGACCATATTACTCATGATAATGCTTCAGGAACAATTGCTCCTGCAGCCGTCCTGATTGCCTGTTCAGGCTGCTGATCTAAGTAGCTTCTTTCTCCATCATGTCCTTAAAGGTCTGAAGGGGTAAGTGGTTACTTGTTTCATGTTTTACTTTGTTTCTTTCTCAATACCTTAAGACACCCTAAAACAACGCTGCTTTAAGAGAGTTCATATGTGAGGCTGCCACTCACCCGTATGCTACAACACTGTAATTATAGAGTAGGGCAGGGGGGGCCTGAGGAGGGAGGGGGGGCAGGGGGGGGACCTGAGGAGGGAGGGGGGGCAGGGGGGGCAGGGGGGACCTGAGGAGGGAGGGGGGGCAGGGGGGACCTGAGGAGGGAGGGGGGGCAGGGGGGGACCTGAGGAGGGAGGGGGGACAGGGGGGACCTGAGGAGGGAGGGGGGGCAGGGGGGACCTGAGGAGGGAGGGGGGGCAGGGGGGGCCTGAGGAGGGAGGGGGGGGCAGGGGGGACCTGAGGAGGGAGGGGGGGCAGGGGGGACCTGAGGAGGGGGGGCTGGGAGCCAGGGTCTGAAGGGGGGGCTGGGGGCCAGGTCTCCCCTCCCTAGCCAGTTTAAAGACCTAAACTATTATATTAAGGCCAGGCACCACAAGCTGAAATTACATTTTTCCATCTACCTATCAATTTTGAGATTTGTTGATATTTTATTTTAGTATTTCCAAAAGGAAAACAAACACATTTCAAAAAGTTAATGAAAATGGTCTCTAACTTGAACGTTTCAAGTGTTAAAATTATTGTTGGTGGGTATTATATGCCAATCTATGCACATTTTAGTAGTTATAGTTTATAGTGCAGACCAGAGCTGGACCAGAGCTAGTTCAGACTAGAGCTAGACCAGAGCTAGTTCAGACTAGAGCTAGACCAGAGCTAGTTCAGACCAGCGTTGGACCAGAGCTAGTGCGAACCAGTGCTAGACCAGAGCTAGTTCAGACCAGAGCAAGTTCAGACTAGAGCTAGACCAGAGCTAGTTCAGACCAGAGCTAGTTCAGACCAGTGCTAGACCAGAGCAAGTTCAGACCAGAGCTAGTTCAGACTAGAGCTAGTTCAGACCAGAGCTAGACCAGAGCTAATTCAGACCAGAGCTAGTTCAGACTAGAGCTAGACCAGAGCAAGTTCAGACTAGAGCTAGACCAGAGCTAGTTCACACCTGAGCTAGACCAGAGCTAGTTCAGACCAGAGCAAGTTCAGACTAGAGCTAGACCAGAGCTAGTTCAGACCAGAGCTAGTTCAGACCAGAGCTAGACCAGAGCTAGTTCAGACCAGAGCTAGTTCAGACCAGAGCTAGTTCAGACCTGAGCTAGACCAGAGCTAGACCAGAGCTAGTTCAGACCAGAGCAAGTTCAGACCAGAGCTAGACCAGAGTTAGTTCAGACCAGAGGTAGTTCAGACCAGAGCTAGTTCAGACCAGAGCTAGACCAGAGCTAGTTCAGACCAGAGCAAGTTCAGACCAGAGCTAGACCAGAGCTAGTTCAGACAAGAGCAAGTTCAGACCAGGTTACCCCAATCTTCCACCAGTGCACTTGCAAGTTCCTGGACATTTCTGGGGGGAATGGCCCTAGCCCTCACCCTCCGATCCAACAGGTCCCAGACATGCTCAATGGGATTGAGATCCGGGATCTTCGCTGGCCATGGCAGAACAATAAAATTCATTTTTTGCAGAAAATCACGCACAGAACGAGCAGTATGGCTGGTGGCATTGTCATGCCGGAGGGTCATGTCAGGATGAGACTGCAGGAAGGGTATCAAATGAGGGAGGAGGATGTCTTCCCTGTAATGCACAGTGTTGAGATTGCCTACAATGACAACAGGCTCAGTCCGATGATGCTGTGACACACCGACCCAGACCATGATTTGCTTTCCTGGTGTAACTGGGGCAGTTGTTGTTGATGATCGGATGTACCGATCCTGTGCAGGTGTGACATGTGCCCTGATGAAGACAGCTTGGCTGTCGAAACTTTGGTAATTAAATTTTTGCATCTGAGCTCCTAGAGTGTGCGGCTCTCCTTTATTTTTAAGTTTTCTACTCCGCTAGCCGGCACCTCGCCTAAATAGGTGTGCGTTTCTTTTTCTTCTAGATTGTTCTGTTACACATGGTCTGCCTCTGCGAGGACGGTCAGCTGTCTGTCCTGTCTCCCTGTAGCGCTGTCTTAGGTGTCTCACAGTACGGAAATGGCAATTTATTGCCCTGGCCACATCTGCAGTCTTCATGCCTCCTTGCAGCATGCCTAAGGCACATTCACGCAGATGAGAAGGGACCCTGGGCATCTTTCCTTTGGTGTTTTTCAAAGTCAGTAGAAAGTCCTCTTTAGTGTCCTAAGTTTTCATAACTGTGACCTTAATTGCCTACCGTCTGTAAGCTGTTAGTGTCTTAACGACCGTTCCACAGGTGCATGTTCATTAATTGTTTATGGTTCATTGAACAAGCATGGGAAACAGTGTTTAAACCCTTTATAATGAAGAGCTATGAAGTTATTTGGATTTTAACCAATTATCTTTGAAAGACAGGGTCCTGAAAAAGGGACGTTTCTTTTTTTGCTGAGATTAGTTATAGTAGTGGTAGTGTCGACAGTAGTAATGGTAGTGACTGGTTATAGTAGCGGTAGTGACTGGTTAGAGTTATAGTAGTGGTAGTGACTGGTTATAGTAGTGGTAGTGTCTACAGTAGTAATGGTAGTGACTGGTTATAGTAGTGGTAGTGACTGGTTATAGTAGTGGTAGTGACTGGTTATAGTAGTGGTAGTGTCTACAGAAGTAGTGGTAGTGACTGGTTATAGTAGTGGTAGTGACTGGTTATAGTAGTGGTAGTGTCTACAATAGTATTGGTAGTGACTGGTTATAGTAGTGGTAGTGACTGGTTATAGTAGTGGTAGTGACTGGTTATAGTAGTGATAGTGACTGGTTATAGTAGTGGTAGTGACTGGTTATAGTAGTGGTAGTGTTTACAGTAGTAATGGTAGTGACTGGTTATAGTTATGGTAGTGGTAGTGACTGGTTATAGTAGTGGTAGTGACTGGTTATAGTAGTGGTAGTGACTGGTTATAGTAGTGGTAGTGACTGGTTATAGTAGTGGTAGTGTCTACAGTAGTAATGGTAGTGACTGGTTATAGTTATAGTAGTGGTAGTGACTACAGTAGTAATGGTAGTGACTGATTATAGTAGTAGTAGTGGTAGTGACTGGTATTAGTAGTGGTAGTGACTGGTTATAGTTAAAGTAGTGGTAGTGTCTACAGTAGTAATGGTAGTGACTGGTTATAGTAGTAGTAATGGTAGTGACTGGTAATAGTAGTGGTAGTGACTGGTTATAGTTATAGTAGTGGTAGTGTCTACAGTAGTAATGGTAGTGACTGGTTATAGTTATAGTAGTGGTAGTGACTACAGTAGTAATGGTAGTGACTGGTTATAGTAGTAGTAATGGTAGTGACTGGTAATAGTAGTGGTAGTGACTGGTTATAGTTATAGTAGTGGTAGTGACTGGTTAAAGTTATAGTAGTGGTAGTGACTACAGTAGTAATGGTAGTGACTGGTTATAGTAGTAGTAATGGTAGTGACTGGTAATAGTAGTGGTAGTGACTGGTTATAGTTATAGTAGTGGTAGTGTCTACAGTAGTAATGGTAGTGACTGGTTATAGTTATAGTAGTGGTAGTGACTGGTAATGGTTATAGTAGTGGTAGTGACTGGTTATAGTAGTGGTAGTGACTGGTTATAGTAGTGGTAGTGTCTACAGTAGTAATGGTAGTGACTGGTTATAGTAATGGTAGTGACTGTTTATAGTTATAGTAGTGGTAGTGACTGGTTATAGTAGTGGTAGTGACTGGTTATAGTAGTAGTAGTGACTGGTTATAGTAGTGGTAGTGACTGGTTATAGTAGTGGTAGTGACTGGTTATAGTAGTGGTAGTGTCCACAGTAGTAATGGTAGTGACTGGTTATAGTTATAGTAGTGGTAGTGACTGGTTATAGTTGTGGTAGTGACTGGTTATAGTTGTGGTAGTGACTACAGTAGTAGTGGTAGTGACTACAGTAGTTGTGGTAGTGTCTACAGTAGTAATGGTAGTGACTGGTAATGGTTATAGTAGTGGTAGTGACTGGTTATAGTAGTGGTAGTGACTGGTTATAGTAGTGGTAGTGACTGGTTATAGTAGTGGTAGTGTCTACAGTAGTAATGGTAGTGACTGGTTATAGTAGTGGTAGTGACTGGTTATAGTAGTGGTAGTGTCTACAGTCGTAATAGTAGTGACTGGTTAATGTTATAGTAGTGGTAGGGACTGGTTATAGTTATAGTAGTGGTAGTGTCTACAGTAGTAATGGTAGTGACTGGTTATAGTAGTGGTAGTGACTACAGCAGTAATGGTAGTGACTGGTTATAGTAATGGTAGTGACTGGTTATAGCAATGGTAGTGACTGGTTATAGTAGTGGTAGTGACTACAGTAGTAATGGTAGTGACTGGTTATAGTAGTTGTAGTGACTGGTTATAGTAGTGGTAGGGACTGGTTATAGTTATAGTAGTGGTAGTGACTACAGTAGTAATGATAGTGACTGGTTATAGTAGTGGTAGTGGTAGTGACTGGTTATAGTAGTGGTAGTGTCTACAGTAGTAATGGTAGTGACTGGTTATAGTTATAGTAGTGGTAGTGACTGGTTATAGTTCTAGTAGTGGTAGTGACTACAGTAGTAGTGGTAGTGACTGGTTATAGTAGTGGTCGTGACTGGTTATAGTAGTGGTAGTGTCTACAGTAGTAATGGTAGTGACTGGTTATAGTTATAGTAGTGGTAGTGACTGGTTATAGTTATAGTAGTGGTAGTGACTACAGTAGTAATGGTAGTGACTGGTTATAGTAGTGGTAGTGACTGGTTATAGTTATAGTTATAGTAGTGGTAGTGTCTACAGTAGTAATGGTAGTGACTGGTTATAGTAGTGGTAGTGTCTACAGTAGTGATGGTAGTGACTGGGTATAGTTATAGTAGTGGTAGTGTCTACAGTAGTGATGGTAGTGACTGGTTATAGTTATAGCAGTGGTAGTGTCTACAGTAGTAATGGTA
This sequence comes from Salvelinus alpinus, assembly GCF_045679555.1. Taxonomy (NCBI): domain Eukaryota; kingdom Metazoa; phylum Chordata; class Actinopteri; order Salmoniformes; family Salmonidae; genus Salvelinus; species Salvelinus alpinus. Next base: position 4,868,973 of record NC_092112.1, on the reverse strand, counting down.
GTGACTGGTTATAGTTATAGTAGTGGTAGTGTCTACAGTAGTAATGTTAGTGACTGGTTATAGTAGTGGTAGTGACTGGTTATAGTAGTGGTAGTGACTGGTTATAGTAGTGGTAGTGACTGGTTATAGTAGTGGTAGTGACTACAGTAGTAGTGGTAGTGACTGGTTATAGTTATAGTAGTGGTAGTGACTGGTTATAGTAGTGGTAGTGACTGGTTATAGTAGTGGTAGTGTCTACAGTAGTAATGGTAGTGACTGGTTATAGTTATAGTAGTGGTAGTTACTGGTTCTAGTTATAGTAGTGGTAGTGTCTACAGTAGTAATGGTAGTGACTGGTTATAGTAGTGGTAGTGTCTACAGTCATAATAGTAGTGACTGGTTAATGTTATAGTAGTGGTAGTGGTAGTGACTGGTTATAGTAGTGGTAGTGTCTACAGTCGTAATAGTAGTGACTGGTTAATCTTATAGTAGTGGTAGGGACTGGTTATAGTTATAGTAGTGGTAGTGTCTACAGTAGTAATGGTAGTGACTGGTTATAGTAGTGGTAGTGACTACAGCAGTAATGGTAGTGACTGGTTATAGTAATGGTAGTGACTGGTTATAGCAATGGTAGTGACTGGTTATAGTAGTGGTAGTGACTACAGTAGTAATGGTAGTGACTGGTTATAGTAGTTGTAGTGACTGGTTATAGTAGTGGTAGGGACTGGTTATAGTTATAGTAGTGGTAGTGACTACAGTAGTAATGATAGTGACTGGTTATAGTAGTGGTAGTGGTAGTGACTGGTTATAGTAGTGGTAATGTCTACAGTAGTAATGGTAGTGACTGGTTATAGTTATAGTAGTGGTAGTGACTGGTTATAGTTCTAGCAGTGATAGTGACTACAGTAGTAGTGGTAGTGACTGGTTATAGTAGTGGTCGTGACTGGTTATAGTAGTGGTAGTGTCAACAGTAGTAATGGTAGTGACTGGTTATAGTAGTGGTAGTGTCTACAGTAGTGATGGTAGTGACTGGTTATAGCAATGGTAGTGACTGGTTATAGTAGTGGTAGTGACTACAGTAGTAATGGTAGTGACTGGTTATAGTAGTTGTAGTGACTGGTTATAGTAGTGGTAGGGACTGGTTATAGTTATAGTAGTGGTAGTGACTACAGTAGTAATGGTAGTGACTGGTTATAGTAGTGGTAGTGACTGGTTATAGTTATAGTAGTGTTAGTGTCTACAGTAGTAATGGTAGTGACTGGTTATAGTAGTGGTAGTGTCTACAGTAGTGATGGTAGTGAATGGGTATAGTTATAGTAGTGGTAGTGTCTACAGTAGTGATGGTAGTGACTGGTTATAGTTATAGTAGTGGTAGTGTCTACAGTAGTAATGGTAGTGACTGGTTATAGTTATAGTAGTGGTAGTGTCTACAGTAGTAATGTTAGTGACTGGTTATAGTAGTGGTAGTGACTGGTTATAGTAGTGGTAGTGACTGGTTATAGTAGTGGTAGTGACTGGTTATAGTAGTGGTAGTGACTACAGTAGTAATGGTAGTGACTGGTTATAGTTATAGTAGTGGTAGTGACTGGTTATAGTAGTGGTAGTGACTGGTTATAGTAGTGGTAGTGTCTACAGTAGTAATGGTAGTGACTGGTTATAGTTATAGTAGTGGTAGTTACTGGTTATAGTTATAGTAGTGGTAGTGTCTACAGTAGTAATGGTAGTGACTGGTTATAGTAGTGGTAGTTACTGGTTATAGTAGTGGTAGTGACTGGTTATAATAGTGGTAGTGACTGGTTATAGTTATAGTAGTGGTAGTGTCTACAGTAGTAATGGTAGTGACTGGTTATAGTAGTGGTAGTGACTGGTTATAGTAGTGGTAGTGACTGTTTATAGTAGTGGTAGTGTCTACAGTAGTGATGGTAGTGACTGGTTATAGTTATAGTAGTGATAGTGTCTACAGTAGTAATGTTAGTGACTGGTTATAGTAGTGGTAGTGACTGGTTATAGTAGTAGTAGTGGTAGTGACTGGTTATAGTAGTGTCAGTGACTGGTTATAGCAGTAGTAGTGACTGGTTAAAGTAGTGGTAGTTTCTACAGTAGTAGTAGTAGTGACTGGTTATAGTAGTAGTAGTGACTGGTTATAGTAGTGGTAGTGACTGGTTATAGTAGTGGTAGTGACTGGTTATAGTAGTGGTAGTGACTGGTTATAGTAGTGGTAGTGACTGGTTATAGTAGTGGTAGTGACTGGTTATAGTAGTGGTAGTGACTGGTTATAGTAGTGGTAGTGACTGGTTATAGTAGTGGTAGTGACTGGTTATAGTAGTGGTAGTGACTGGTTATAGTAGTGGTAGTGACTGGTTATAGTAGTGGTAGTGAGTACAGTAGTAATGGTAGTGACTGGTTATAGTTATAGTAGTGGTAGTGACTGGTTATAGTTATAGTAGTGGTAGTGACTGGTTATAGTAGTGGTAGTGACTGGTTATAGTAGCGGTAGTGACTGGTTATAGTAGTGGTAGTGACTGGTTATAGTTATAGTAGTGGTAGTTACTGGTTCTAGTAGTGGTAGTGTCTACAGTAGTGATGGTAGTTACTGGTTATAGTAGTGGTAGTGACTGGTTATAGTAGTGGTCGTGACTGGTTATAGTAGTGTTAGTGTCTACAGTAATAATGTCAGTGACTGGTTATAGTTCTAGTAGTGGTAGTTACTGGTTCTAGTAGTTGTTGTGACTGGTTATAGTAGTGGTAGTGACTGGTTATAGTAGTGGTAGTGACTGGTTATAGTAGTGGTAGTGACTGGTTATAGTAGTGGTAGTGTCTACAGTATTGATGGTAGTTACTGGTTCTAGTTATAGTAGTGGTAGTGTCTACAGTAGTAATGGTAGTGACTGGTTATAGTAGTGGTAGTTACTGGTTATAGTAGTTGTTGTGACTGGTTATAGTAGTGGTAGTGACTGGTTATAGTAGTGGTAGTGACTGGTTATAGTAGTGGTAGTGACTGGTTATAGTAGTGGTAGTGTCTACAGTAGTAATGGTAGTGACTGGTTACAGTTATAGTAGTGGTAGTGACTACAGTAGTAATGGTAGTGACTGGTTATAGTATTGGTAGTGACTGGTTATAGTAGTAGTAGTGACTGGTTAAAGTAGTGGTAGTGACTGGTTATAGTAGTGGTAGTGACTGGTTATAGTAGTGGTAGTGACTGGTTATAGTAGTGGTAGTGACTACAGTAGTAATGGTAGTGACTGGTTATAGTAGTGGTAGTGACTGGTTATAGTAGTGGTAGTGTCTACAGTAGTAATGGTAGTGACTGGTTATAGTAGTGGTAGTGTCTACAGTAGTAATGTTAGTGACTGGTTATAGTAGTGGTAGATACTGGTTATAGTAGTGGTAGTGTCTACAGTAGTAGTGGTAGTGTCTACAGTAGTGATGGTAGTTACTGGTTCTAGTTATAGTAGTGGTAGTGTCTACAGTAGTAATGGTAGTGACTGGTTATAGTAGTGGTAGTTACTGGTTATAGTAGTTGTTGTGACTGGTTATAGTAGTGGTAGTGACTGGTTATAGTAGTGGTAGTGTCTACAGTAGTAATGGTAGTGACTGGTTATAGTTATAGTAGTGGTAGTAACTACAGTAGTAATGGTAGTGACTGGTTATAGTATTGGTAGTGACTGGTTATATTAGTAGTAGTGAGTGGTAAAAGTAGTGCTAGTTTCTACAGTAGTAGTAGTAGTGACTGGTTATAGTAGTAGTAGTGACTGGTTAAAGTAGTGGTAGTGACTGTTTTAGTTATAGTAGTGGTAGTGACTGGTTATAGTAGTGGTAGTGACTGGTTATAGTAGTGGTAGTGACTGGTTATAGTAGTGGTAGTGACTACAGTAGTAATGGTAGTGACTGGTTATAGTAGTGGTAGTGACTGGTTATAGTAGTGGTAGTGTCTACAGTAGTAATGGTAGTGACTGGTTATAGTAGTGGTAGTGTCTACAGTAGTAATGGTAGTGACTGGTTATAGTTATAGTAGTGGTAGTGTCTACAGTAGTAATGATAGTGACTGGTTATAGTAGTAGTAGTGACTGGTTAAAGTAGTGGTAGTGACTGGTTATAGTAGTGGTAGTGACTGGTTATAGTAGTGGTAGTGACTACAGTAGTAATGGTAGTGACTGGTTATAGTAGTGGTAGTGACTGGTTATAGTAGTGGTAGTGTCTACAGTAGTAATGGTAGTGACTGGTTATAGTAGTGGTAGTGTCTACAGTAGTAATGGTAGTGACTGGTTATAGTTATAGTAGTGGTAGTGTCTACAGTAGTAATGATAGTGACTGGTTATAGTAGTAGTAGTGACTGGTTAAAGTAGTGGTAGTGACTGGTTATAGTAGTGGTAGTGACTGGTTATAGTAGTGGTAGTGACTGGTTATAGTAGTGGTAGTGACTGGTTATAGTAGTGGTAGTGACTACAGTAGTAATGGTAGTGACTGGTTATAGTAGTGGTAGTGACTGGTTATAGTAGTGGTAGTGTCTACAGTAGTAATGGTAGTGACTGGTTATAGTAGTGGTAGTGTCTACAGTAGTAATGGTAGTGACTGGTTATAGTAGTGGTAGTGTCTACAATAGTAGTGGTAGTGACTGGTTATAGTAGTGGTTGTGTCTACAGTAGTACTGGTAGTGACTGGTTATAGTAGTGGTAGTGTCTACAATAGTAGTGGTAGTGACTGGTTATAGTAGTGGTACTGACTGGTTATAGTTATAGTAGTGGTAGTGTCTACAGTAGTAATGATAGTGACTGGTTATAGTAGTGGTAGTGACTGGTTATAGTAGTGGTAGTGACTGGTTATAGTAGTGGTAGTGACTGGTTATAGTAGTGGTAGTGACTGGTTATAGTAGTGGTAGTGTCTACAGTAGTAGTGGTAGTGACTGGTTATAGTTATAGTAGTGGTAGTGACTACAGTAGTAATGGTAGTGACTGGTTATAGTAGTGGTAGTGACTGGTTATAGTTATAGTAGTGGTAGTGTCTACAGTAGTAATGATAGTGACTGGTTATAGTAGTGGTAGTGACTACAGTAGTAATGGTAGTGACTGGTTATAGTTATAGTAGTGGTAGTGACTGGTTATAGTAGTGGTAGTGACTGGTTATAGTAGTGGTAGTGATTGGTTATAGTAGTGGTAGTGTCTACAGTAGTAATGGTAGTGACTGGTTATAGTAGTGGTAGTGACTGGTTATAGTAGTTGTAGTGTCTACAATAGTAATGGTAGTGACTGGTTATAGTAGTGGTAGTGATTGGTTATGGTAGTGGTAGTGTCTACAGTAGCAATGGTAGTGACTGGTTATAGTTATAGTAGTGGTAGTGACTACAGTAGTAATGGTAGTGACTGGTTATAGTTATAGTAGTGGTAGTGACTACAGTAGTAATGGTAGTGACTGGTTATAGTTATAGTAGTGGTAGTGTCTACAGTAGTAATGGTAGTGACTGGTTATAGTTATAGTAGTGGTAGTGTCTACAGTAGTAATGGTAGTGACTGGTTATAGTTATAGTAGTGGTAGTGACTACAGTAGTGATGGTAGTGACTGGTTATAGTTATAGTAGTGGTATTGACTACAGTAGTAGTGGTAGTGACTGGTTATAGTTATAGTAGTGGTAGTGACTACAGTAGTAATGGTAGTGACTGGTTATAGTTATAGTAGTGGTAGTGTCTACAGTAGTAATGGTAGTGACTGGTTATAGTTATAGTAGTGGTAGTGTCTACAGTAGTAATGGTAGTGACTGGTTATAGTTATAGTAGTGGTAGTGACTGGTTATAGTAGTGTTAGTGTCTACAGTAGTAATGGTAGTGCCTGGTTATAGTTATGATGGTTTGGGTTCTCTAGCTTGAATGATTACTGTTTGAAAAGTTAGTTTATGCTAATCTATGCAAATTCATATAGTTATAATTTATCAACGTTTTAAGAATTGGACGTTAGGATTGCTTGAACATGTAAAGGTTGGCTGTTTCTAGCTTGAAGTGTTTAATAGTTACTGTTGGTGAGTTAATTTATGCACATGTATCTCCTAATAAGATACAGTACGTTTTTTGCGTTCAAGTCTATGGCACTTTTTTCCCCATTGAAATGCATCTGAACTAGCTCTGGTCATTTAAATATTGTAATTGTTCAAAAGTGTATAAAGTGTTTGCTCTCTTCAATCTTAGTTGGTTTAGTTCGAACAACTGGATCTTGTTTTTGTTTTAATAGCTTAAATAGTTTTTAAAAATGAAACCAAAATATTTAGATTTACTATTTTTGCAAATGCATAAGAACAAAAAACAGAAATAATACATTTACAGAAGTTTTCAGATCCATTTTCGTCTTTTCCGGTCACAATTTGTAGACTTGTTTACGTGTTGCTGTGCATTTTGTTGCTAACCTTACTTTGCGGTTTTTATTTTTTAATTACCATTTTATATATATTTTTTGTTTTTCCCTCACTCAACTATTTTCACTCCGGACGCTTTATCTGGACGTGGTTCGTCAGGACCTCCACCAGCCGAATCTAAGCAGTAACATTAACATGATGCCTTCTACTTGCAGTCGCTGTACTCATAATATACAAGAGAACGATCGCCTTATGGCGAGGATAGCTGTGCAGCAAGCACAGCTTCAGACCCAATCGTTAGGCAAGGGTAATTTCAGTGTAGGAAAGGATGAAACAGCATCTGTGTCACCAGTACAGATAGTAGTATAAATCCCCTCGCACGGTCCCAACTTTCTCATGGCCTCTGGAGGGAAATGCTGTAGGAATGCTCAACCGGTGTCGCTCATTCAGCCGACAGAAACTTTCAATCGGTTCTCCCCATTAAGCAGCGAGTCGGAGTCAGAGGCTGAGCCTTCTCTGGTCTCTACTCCTCTCGTTACGGAGTCTGAGATGCCGAAGCCTCCCACTATTAGCTCTGACAAATTGAAAACCCTAGTCATTGGCGACTCCATTACCCGCAGTATTAGACTTAAAACGAATCATCCAGCGATCATACACTGTTTACCAGGGGGCAGGGCTACCGACGTTAAGGCTAATCTGAAGATAATGCTGGCTAAAGCTAAAACTGGCGAGTGTAGAGAGTATAGAGATATTGTTATCCACGTCGGCACCAACGATGTTAGGATGAAACAGTCAGAGGTCACCAAGCGCAACATAGCTTCAGCGTGTAAATCAGCTAGAAAGATGTGTTGGCATCGAGTAATTGTCTCTGGCCCCCTCGCAGTTAGGGGGAGTGATGAGCTCTACAGCAGTCTCACAACTCAATCGCTGGTTGAAAACTGTTTTCTGCCTCTCCCAAAAGATAGAATTTGTAGATAATTGGCCATCTTTCTGGGACTCACCCACAAACAGGACCGAGCCTGGCCTGTTGAGGAATGACGGACTCCATCCTAGCTGGAGGGGTGCTCTCATCTTATCTACGAACATAGACAGGGCTCTAACTCCCCTAGCTCCACAATGAGATAGGGTGCAGGCCAGGCAGCAGGCTGTTTGCCAGCCTGCCAGCTTAGTGGAGTCTACCACTAGCACAGTCAGTGTAGTCAGCTCAGCTATTCCCATTGAGACCGTGTCTGTGCCTCGACCTAGGTTGGGCAAAACTAAACATGGCTGTGTTTGCCTTAGCAATCTCACTGGAATAAAGACCTCCTCCATTCCTGCCATTATTGAAATAAATTGTGAAACCTCACATCTCTAAATAGGGCTACTTAATGTTAGATCCCTCACTTCAAAGGCAGTTATAGTCAATGAACTAATCACTGATCATAATCTTGATGTGATTGGCCTGACTGAAACATGGCTTAAGCCTGATGAATTGACTGTGTTAAATGAGGCCTCACCTCCTGGTTACACTAGTGACCATATCCCCCGCGCATCCCGCAAAGTCGGAGGTGTTGCTGACATTTATGATAGCAAATTTCAATTTACAAAAACACCCGATGTTTTCGTCTTTTGAGCTTCTAGTCATGAAATCTATGCTGCCTACTCAATCACTTTTTATAGCTACTGTTTACAGATCTCCTGGGCTATATACAGCGTTCCTCACTGAGTTCCCTGAATTCCTATCGGACATTGTAGTCATGGCAGATAATATTCAAATTTTTGGTGATTTTAATATTCACATGGAAAAGTCCACAGACCCACTCCAAAAGGCTTTCGGAGCCATTATCGACTCAGTGGGTTTTGTCAAACATGTCTCCGGACCTATTCACTGCCACAGTCATACTCTGGACCTAGTTTTGTCCCATGGAATAAATATTGTGGATCTTAATGTTTTTCCTCATAATCCTGGACTATCGGACCACCATTTTATTACGTTTGCAATCGCAACAAATAATCTGCTCAGACACCAACCAAGGATCATAAAAAGTCACGCTATAAATTTTCAGACAACCCAAAGATTCCTAGATGCCCTTCCAGACTCTCTCCACCTACCCAAGGACATCAGAGTACAACGATCAGTTAACCACCTAACTGAGGAACTCAATTTAACCCAATATTCTAGATGCAGTCGCACCCCTAAAAAAAAAAAACATTTGTCATAAGAAACTAGCTCCCTGGTACTCAGAAAATACCCGAGCCCTGAAGCAAGCTTCCAGAAAATTGGAAAGGAAATGGCGCTATACCAAACTGGAAGTCTTCCGACTAGCTTGGAAAGACAGTACCGTGCAGTATCGAAGAGCCCTCACTGCTGCTCGATCATCCTATTTTTCCAACTTATTTGAGGAAAGTAAGAACAATCCCAAATGTATTTTTGATACTGTCGCAAAGCTAACTAAAAAGCAGCAGTAATAAGAAGTTCATAAATTCATGAACTTCTTTGAGGAAAAGATCATGATCATAAAAAGGCAAATTACAGACTCTTCTTTAAATCTGCCTATTCCTCCTAAGCTCAGTTGTCCTGAGTGTGCACAACTCTGCCAGGACCTGGGATCAAGGGAGACACTCAAGTTTCTTTGTACTATATCTCTTGACAATTTGATGAAAATAATCATGGCCTCTCAACCTTCAAACTGCATCCTGGACCCTATTCCAGCTAAAAAACTGAAAGACCTGCTTCCTGTGCTTGGCCTCCTATGTTGAACATAATAAACGGCTCCCTTTCCACCGGATGTGTACCAAACCCACTAAAAGTGTCAGTAATAAAGCCTCTTGAAAAAGCCAAACCTTGACCCAGAAAATATAAAAAACTCTTGGCCGATATCGAATCTCCCATTCCTCGCAAACATTTTTGAAAAAGCTGTTGCGCAGCAATTCACTGCCTTCCTGAAGAAAAACAATGTATACGAAACGCTTCAGTCTGGTTTTAGACCCCATCATAGCCCTGAGACTGCACTCGTGAAGGTGGTAAATCACATTTTAACAAGTATTTTACACCCTTTTAACTTCTCTTAGGTACGTGAGACGTTAGCGTCCCACCTCTTCAACAGCCAGTGAAACTGCTGGGCGCCAAATTCAAATACAGAAATACTCATTATAAAAATTCAGAAAACAAAACATATTTTACATAGGTTTAAAGATTAACTTCTTGTGAATCCAACCACGGTGTCAGATTTTTAAAATGCTTTACGGCGAAAGCATACCTTACAATTATTTGAGAACATAGCCCAGCAGACAAATCATTACAAACAGTAACCAGCCAAGTAGAAGAGTTACACAAGTCAGAAATAGAGATAAAATTAATCCCTTACCTTTGATGATCTTCATATGGTTGCACTCAGCAGACATTCATTTACTCAATAAATGTTCCTTTTGTTTGATAAAGTCTCTTTATATCCAAAAACCTCAGTTTTGTTCGTGCAAAAAATCCTAATTGTATCCGTAAAATTCATAGAAACATGTCAAACGATGTTTGCATATCATATCTTCTGGGCCCGAGTAATTTGGGCATGCTTTTCATCCAAAATCCCGAATGCTGCCCCCTACCCTAAAGAAGTTAAAAGCATCAAACCGAGGCTCTGCATCTGTCCTCGTGCTCCTAGACCTTAGTGCTGCTTTTGATACCATCGATCACCACATTCTTTTGGAGAGACTGGAAACCCAAATTGGTCTACACAGACAAGTTCTGGCCTGGTTTAGATCTTATCTGTCGGAAAGATATCAGTTTGTCTCTCTGGATGGTTTGTCCTCTGACAAATCAACTGTAAATTTCGGTGTTCCTCAAGGTTCCATTTTCGGACCACTATTGTTTTCACAATATGTTTTACCTCTTGGTGATGTCATTTGGAAAACAATGTTAACTTTCACTGCTATGTGGATGACACACAGCTGTACATTTCGATGAAACATGGTGAAGCCCCAAATTTGCTCCTACCTATATTTCCGATTTGGTCCTGCCGTACATTCCTACACGTACGCTACGGTCACAAGATGCAGGCCTCCTTACTGTCCCTAGAATTTATAAGCAAACAGCTGGAAGATCCCGTACAACACTGTGTACTACTCCCTTCATAGAACAGAGCAAACTGGCGCTAACCAGAATATGTATGTCAATAACGTTTCTTGGAAATTTCTCGAATGGAATAGCCTTCATTTCTCAGAACAAGAATTGACTGAAGAGTTTCAGAAGAAAGTCTTTGTTTCTGGCCATTTTGAGCCAGTAATCGAACCCACAAATGCTGATGCTCCAGATACTCAACTAGTCTAAAGAAGGCCAGTTTTATTGCTTCTTTAATCAGAACAACAGTTTTCAGCTGTGCTAACATAATTGCAAAAGGGTTTTCTAATGATCAATTAACCTTTTAAAATGATAAACTTGGATTAGCTAACACAACGTGCCATTGGAACACAGGAGTGATGGTTGCTGATAATGGGCCTCTGTACGCCGATGTAGATATTCCATAAACAATCAGCCGTTTCCAGCTATAATAGTAATTTACAACATTAACAATGTCTACACTGTATTTCTGATCAATTTGATGTTATTGTAATGGACAATAAATGTGGACATTTCTAAGTGACCCCAAACTTGTGAAAGGTCTTGTATATTTTTCCCCACCTACACACAGCACCCCATAATGACAAAGTGAAAACATGTTTTTAGATAACTTTTTACAAATTAATTCCCATAGATATTCACACACCTGAGTCGATAGTTTGTAGAGGCACCTTTTCCAGTGATTATTTATTACAATTTTTATTTAACCTTTATTTAACCTTTATTTAACTAGGCAAGTCAGTTAAGAACACATTCTTATTTGCAATGACGGCCTACACCAAACTTTAACCTGGACGACGCTGGGCCAATTGTGCACTGCCCTATGGGACTCCGGAACATTCACTGTAGTCTTGGTAAGCAACTCCAGTGTAGATTTGGCCTTGTGTTTTAGGTTATTGTCCTGCTGAAAGGTGAATTAATCTCCCAGTGTCTGGTGGAAAGCAGACTGAACCTGGATTTTGCCTGTGCTTAGTGTAACAGATGTAAATCGTACTCTCCTTGCGTTGTGTTTTGTAAATCACACCAGCCAGCGGTCCCAGTTGAGCATTATTTATTAGCATTTATTTCTGTTGCTGTTGTTAAATAGGAACCAGCACATTAGTTGTGCAGGGCTTAACGATGTTGATGGCTGTCGATGGTAAAATCTGCATGAAAACAACTGTGTTAGCAGTGAGCTTATGTGACCATTACGTCGGTGTATGCTAGCTAACACACTTATTTACAGCAATCATATGCCAAAGCACATCCCAGAAAGCCCCTCAATCCCTAACAGGTACCATATACCCACACATGTATAAATCAGTAACGTACAGCAAACTTGTACACATTGTAAGATAGAAAATAGAAAACAGTATTCAGAACGTGACCTACCCCTTGCATCACATTTTCCTACTGGGAAGACCTGACGTTCGCCATCTCCCCCTATCTGCAAGCGGGGCCAATCACAACACGCCTTATTGTCATCAGAGTTTAAACTTCTTGCCACTAGGGGGGTGCTATTTCGACATAGCACAAATGTGTATCCAATGTAAACGGTCTCCTACTCAATTCTTGCTCGTACAATATGCATATTATTCTTACTATTGGATAGAAAACACTCTCTAGTTTCTAAAACCGTTGGAATTATGTCTGTAAGTGAAACAGAACTCGACTTAGAGCACTTTTCCTATGTCTGTGTGAGAATGGGAAATTTTATCATCTGCTTTGAGACCTGTCTTTAACTTTGCCTGTCTTCTATTGGTTGAGATGCACTGCATACGCCTTCCCCTGGCTGTTAGCGAATAGGGAGAGTTGAAATGACGTGGCTACGTATTTCCCAAAGTTTTTAAATTGATTGGAACCGAGGTGTCCGACCTTTTGGGACTTCGCGCTGACGCAAAGAGGGTCTTGGCATGTCTTTTTAGAACGTCTGGTTTTAGCTCCTAGAAGTATCCGGCTCTGTTTTTATTCGCTATAGGCTTTAAAGACATCATAATCTTGTTATTTTGAACCGAATTATACCAGTTTAGGTCAGTATATTGCGATTTTCAGGTATTTATTTCCATGGCGCTGTAGAAACGTGGGTGTCTCTCTCTCGAATGCCATTCTGTACTGCTAATTGCAACGTCGAGGGAAACATTCTCCAACCCAGCAACGATTCTTTTGGCCAACGGACACCTTTCACAAGATTCTGATGGGAGTTCAGCTAATAGTAGGTACTATTTATGCTGATGAAACGTTGTTCTGTTGAAAAATAAAAATGTATTAGACGCCATTATTTTCCATGTAGCGTTGCGCTATCGCACCCTGTATTGTACCCAGTATTGCGCAGTAAGGTTAATTTTAAAAATGTAATTCAGCGATTGCATTAAGAACTAATTTCTCTTTCAATTGCTGTCCAACCTGTATTTTTTTAGTCAAGTTTATGAATAGTTTTCGATAAGATTAGGTGCCTTTCCAAAATGGCGCCGGACAGATTGCTTGATTTTTTGCCCACTAAACACGTTGTGTAACCACGAATTGTGCGGCTAAATATGCAAATTTTCGAACAAACTATATGCATTGTGTAATATGATGTTACAGGACTGTCATCTGAAGAATTCTGGGTAGTTGGTTAGAAGGTTAGTGAAAAAATTAATAACGTTTGGTGGTTTATAACGTTATTGCTATTTTTGGCATGAATCAATGCTACTGTGTGACTGACTTGTAGTAAGCTAAGATAACGCTATATTGTGTTTTCGCTGTAAAACACTTAGAAAATCTGACATATTGGCTATATTCACATGATCTGTGTCTTTCATCTGCTGTACGCTGTGTATTTTTAAGAAATGTTTTATGATGAGTAATTAGCTAATACACGATGGTCTCTGTAGTTATTCTAGTCATTTTAGTGATAGTTGTAATGGGGGCTGCAATTGTAAACTATGATTTATACCTGAAATATGCACATTTTTCTAACAAAACCTATGCTATACAATAAATATGTTATCAGACTGTCATCTGATGAGAATTGTTTCTTGGTTAGTGGCTATTTATATCTTTATTTGGTCGAATTTGTGATAGCTACTGATGCAGTAAAAAAAATGGTGGAGTAAAAAAAGTGGTGTCTTTTGCTAACGTGGTTAGCTAATAGATTTACATATTGTGTCTTCCCTGTAAAACATTTAAAAAATCAGAGATGATGGCTTGAATCACAAGATGTGTATCTTTCATTTGGTGTCTTGGACTTGTGATTTCATGAACATTTTATTTTATGATATCCCTGTAACTTTAGGCTAGGCTATGCTAGTCAGCTTTTGTGATGGGGGGGATCCCGGATCCGGGTTTGTGACTCGTGAAAGGTTAATTAACCAACCAATAAGAATGCTTGAACATTAAATGCACCTTTCTTTAGAGGCAAGTGGAAACATAACCAACCCTGTTACATTCCGTTTCTTAATGATGACAAGCTCGGGAAAGTTTTACATTTTTATTGTTATTGACAGCTCAGTTTGATAGTAAACATTTTATTTGTATTTTATTAGTAGATTTTGCGGGGTATTTCACCCACTTTTTCTCCATCTTGTCTCATCACTGGATCTCCCCAACGGGTTCGGGAGGCGAAGGTCGAGTCATGCGTCCTCCGAAACATGACCCACCAAACCGCGCTTCTTAACACCCGCCCGCTAAACCCAAAAGTCGGAGGAAACACTGTTCAACTGACGACCGGCAAGGAGTCACTAGAGCGCGATGAGCCAAGTAAAGCCTCCCAAACCCTCCCCTAACCCGGACGACGCTGGGCCAATTGTGCGCCGCCCTATAAGACTCTCGATCACGGCCGGATCACACCCGGGTCTGTAGTGACGTCTCTAGCACTGCGATGCCTTAGACAGCAGCACCACCCGGGAGGCCCAGTAAAAAAATATGTGGAACAAATATTATATTTTTCTTCCACATATTTTCAAAATAGACTATATTTCCATGTACTTTTACATTTTGGTAATTTACCACACTAGTTATCAAGCCTCTCCTGAGGACCCCCAGCCGTTCCGTGTGTTGGATGTATTCCACACCTAATGTAACTCGCCCTTGACCAGTGCTAGAGACGTCACTACAGACCCGGGTACTACTGTCAAGCCCAGCTCATTGGCTATCTAGCTAGCTATGTTTCAAAACGATAGGTGGTCATTGGACCTAGAAACTGTTAATCAAGGTTTTGGTTGACTTCTAGAGTGTCTGAGGATTGCACAGAAACCAAAATTGACCGGGTAAAGCAAAGTTTTTCCGATTAGATTTCAAAAATGGTTTTGTTGCAAGTTGAGAGAGTTGGAATTCATGCAAAACGCTGTATACAACATAGATCGTGTTAGGATTTAAAAATGGATTTTAACAAACAAAACTGTTCTACATTTTATCTCTGGGACCCTCAGGATGACAAATCAGAGCCAGATTACTGAATGTAAGAACATTATTTACCATCAGAGGTGAATGTATACAACCAGTTGCCATCATAAAAATGTTTTGTTGTTGTGCACTAACCTCAAACAATAGCATGATATATTTTTTTCGCTGTAATAGCTACTGTAAATTTTAACAATCATTTAAGCTTTCTGATGATATAAGACATGTCTATGTCCCTGAAAGTTCGCTGTTGTTTACAACATCATTCTAGTCAAATATCAGATATTGATAATCAACTGTCTCGATTTTGGGACACTGACAGAGTAGAAGTGTTAATGCCAATGCTAATATTATCTCATGCCATCTCATGCAAAAGCTGGTCTACCAGTTCAACAAGCTCAAAGTCTGAGCTAAGATTCTTTCTTGCCCTGCTGGAACATCAAAGAGAGATAATGAGATTGAGCGTGAAAGAGAGAGAAAGAGAGAGAGAGATGGTGTAGAGATAGAGAGAGGAAAATAGAGAGAGAGAGAGAGAGAGAGGAGAGAGGGAGTGAGAGAGAGAGAGAGAGAAAAAAAAGAGAGAGAAAGAGAGAGAGAGAGAGAGAGAGAGAGAGAGAGAGAGAGAGAGAGAGAGAGAGAGAGAGAGAGAGAGAGAGAGAGAGAGAGGGTGAGAGGGAGGGAGAGAGCGAGAGAAAGGGAGAGAGAAAGAGAGATGGGTTTGAGAGAGAGAGAGAAAAAGAGAGAGAGCGAGGGAGGGAGAGAAGGAGAGAGAGAGACAGAGGGGGGAGACAGAGAGAGAGAGAGAGAGAGAGAGAGAGAGAGAGAGAGAGAGAGAGAGAGAGAAAGAGAGAGAGAGGGGGTTGAGAGAGAGAGAAGTAGAGAGAGGGGGGAGAGAGAGAGCGAGTGGGAGAAAGAAAGAGAGAGAGAGAGAGAGAGAGAGATGGGGGGAGAGAGAGCGAACCCCTGTGAGTTCTGTGACCTCAGCTGCTCTGATTAAGTGTGTTAGTAAAACAGTGCCTCCATGTAAAACTAGCCCTGAGGTGCTGTGGCCACCTGCACTCCCTCTTTCTCTTGGATCGCTCCCTCTTCCTCTTTCTCTCCACCCTCCTTCCCTCTTTCTCTCAATCTGCTCCTTTCATCCCATACTGGGGGGTTGGAAGTGAGGGGGGTAACTTGGTGGGGCTAGCGGCAAATTGAAATCCCATAGCCCCAACCTCCTCATATAAACACCACACACACACACACACACACACACACACACACACACACACACACACACACACACACACACACACACACACACACACACACACACACACACACACACACACACACACACACACACACACACACACACACACACCCTAACCCAACGCACACATACCCCGATGGTGATGGTTTAAAACGGGTCCTATCCAAACAGGAAGCTGACCTTTGACCCGGCAGCAGTAAGGCCACAGCAGTGGAGATTTCATTAGTCAGCTAACACAGCCTAATTATCCGCTTCAGCACACCTGTAAAACTTTACTGTGTGTCAATCTGTAACCCACCCCACGGTCTCACACAACACAGCGCCTCACTCACACACCTCTGTACCCCCCCCCCCCCCCCCCACGGTCTCACACACACAGCGCCTCACTCACACACCTCTGTATCTGTAACCCCCCCCCACGGTCTCACACACACAGCGCCACACTCACACACCTCTGTATCTGTAACCCCCCCCACGGTCTCACACACACAGCGCCACACTCACACACCTCTGTCTCTGTAACCCCCCCCACGGTCTCACACAACACAGCGCCACACTCACACACCTCTGTATCTGTAAGTCTGTGTTTCGGTGAGTGAGTGTAGGGAGTGAGTGTGTATGTGTGTGTGTGAATGTATTTGTGTGTCGGTGTGTTCGTGTGTGTGTGTGTGCATGTGTCTGTGTATTTGTGTGCGTGTGTGTGTGCGGGTGTGTGTGTCGGTGTGTTCCTGTGTCTGTGTGTGTTTGTGTGTGTGTGCATGTGTGTGTGTGTGTGTGTGTGTGTTTGTGTTTGTGTTTGTGTGTGTGTGCATGTGTCTGTGTCTGTGTGTGTACATGGGTCTGTGTCTGTGTGTGTGTGCATATGTGTGTGTGTTCGTGTGTGTGTGCATTTGTCTGTGTGTGTTTGTGTGTAGGTGTGTGTGTGTTTTCATGTGTGTGTGTGTGTGTGTGTGTGTGTGTGTGTGTGTGTGTGTGTGTGTGTGTGTTCGTGTGCATGTGTGCATGTGTGGGTCTGTGTGTGTAGCAGAAGCTGTTGATAAAACATTGAGGAGACAGACAGGATGGTACTCACATCTCCGAGAGGTTTATTTACTATATTAACAGGACCAATTGGTCAATCAACTCTGTACAGAAAATAACTAACAGGACGTTGACATGAACACTGAAAAATCAAAGATGTTTTAAACCATTCAGGTATGGCTCTACTCTACCCAGCCTGCTCTGTTCCCAGGCAAAGACCAACTACCCAGGCTGCTCTGTTCCCAGGCCAAGACCAACTACCCAGGCTGCTCTCCTCCCAGACAAAGACCAACTACCCAGGCTGCTCTCCTCCCAGACAAAGACCAACTACCCAGGCTGCTCTCCTCCCAGACAAAGACCAACTACCCAGGCTGCTCTGTTCCCAGGCAAAGACCCACTACCCAGGCTGCTCTCCTCCAAGGCCAAGACCAACTACCCAGGCTGCTCTCCTCCAAGGCCAAGACCAACTACCCAGGCTGCTCTGCTCCCAGGCCAAGACCAACTACCCAGGCTGCTCTGTTCCCAGGCCAAGACCAACTACCCAGGCTGCTCTGTTCCCAGGCCAAGACCAACTACCCAGGCTGCTCTGTTCCCAGGCCAAGACCAACTACCCAGGCTGCTCTGTTCCCAGGCCAAGACCAACTACCCAGGCTGCTCTCCTCCCAGGCCAAGACCAACTACCCAGGCTGCTCTGCTCCCAGGCCAAGACCAACTACCCAGGCTGCTCTGCTCCCAGGCAAAGACCAACTACCCAGGCTGCTCTCCTCCCAGACAAAGACCAACTACCCAGGCTGCTCTGTTCCCAGGCAAAGACCAACTACCGAGGCTGCTCTGCTCCCAGGCCAAGACCAACTACCCAGGCTGCTCTCCTCCAAGGCCAAGACCAACTACCCAGGCTGCTCTCCTCCCAGACAAAGACCAACTACCCAGGCTGCTCTGTTCCCAGGCAAAGACCCACTACCCAGGCTGCTCTCCTCCAAGGCCAAGACCAACTACCCAGGCTGCTCTCCTCCAAGGCCAAGACCAACTACCCAGGCTGCTCTGCTCCCAGGCCAAGACCAACTACCCAGGCTGCTCTGTTCCCAGGCCAAGACCAACTACCCAGGCTGCTCTGTTCCCAGGCCAAGACCAACTACCCAGGCTGCTCTGTTCCCAGGCCAAGACCAACTACCCAGGCTGCTCTGTTCCCAGGCCAAGACCAACTACCCAGGCTGCTCTCCTCCCAGGCCAAGACCAACTACCCAGGCTGCTCTGCTCCCAGGCCAAGACCAACTACCCAGGCTGCTCTGCTCCCAGGCAAAGACCAACTACCCAGGCTGCTCTCCTCCCAGACAAAGACCAACTACCCAGGCTGCTCTGTTCCCAGGCAAAGACCAACTACCGAGGCTGCTCTGCTCCCAGGCCAAGACCAACTACCCAGGCTGCTCTCCTCCAAGGCCAAGACCAACTACCCAGGCTGCTCTCCTCCCAGACAAAGACCAACTACCCAGGCTGCTCTCCTGCCAGACAACGACCAACTACCCAGGCTGCTCTCCTCCCAGGCCAAGACCAACTACCCAGGCTGCTCTCCTCCCAGGCCAAGACCAACTACCCAGGCTGCTCTCCTCCCAGGCAAAGACCAACTACCCAGGCTGCTCTCCTCCCAGGCCAAGACCAACTACCCAGGCTGCTCTCCTCCGAGGCAAAGACCAGCTGAGCACCTCAGAACTCTATAAAACTCTTTAACTCCAGAAACTCCCTTCCTATAGGAATGTTCCATCATGATAGCCCCAAAACACATTTCCTCAAGGAATGCATCATTTCCTGTGGACATATAACATTGTAAACAGCAGTTTTGCATAAACTAACACTTCAATAGATTGTGCAATAACTGCTTCTTTAAGTCACACAATACACATTCATGAAGCAATTCACCCCCGGGATAATTCATCACTTTGGTTATTCCCATCAACCAATAAATGTTCCTGGATGACTGGCCGACTAATGAGTTTCATGCCTAATGAACACCAGCATTTCAACAAGGAAACAGAGCAGAGCTTCAGACAGACTAACCAGGTTCAATTACAGGATTATTACAGGATTATTATAGGATTATAAAGGGATTATTATAGGACTATTATAGGATTATTACAGGATTATTATAGGATTATAACAGGATTATTATAGGACTATTATAGGATTATAACAGGATTATTACAGGATTATTATAGGATTATTACAGGATTATTATAGGATTATTACAGGATTATAACATTATTATTATAGGATTATTACAGGATTATTATAGGATTATGACAGGATTATTACAGGATTATTACAGGATTATATTATTGTACATTTAAATGGGCAGCTTTATACATAGAAGAAACATGGTTAACAAGTTACATTGTTTTACCTACTGGCGTGCACAACAAACACTAGACTTTGGCACTTTATGACAAAGTACGGTTGGCCAACAGAATGCGCAACTCAAACCAACAAATGGGTTAGAGTGTGTCTGTAAGGCTTGTGTTGTAATGCTGTTCAGGGTTCTCCTTCTAAAACCTACAGCATGCTGCCACAGTTAGTATAGTAGTACTGCATGCCCCAGTTAGTATAGTAGTTAGTAATGCATGCCACAGTTTAGTATAGTAGTTAGTACTGTATTAAACAGTTTAGTATAGTAGTAAGTACTCCATGCCACAGTTAATATAGTAGTTAGTACTGTATTCCACAGTTTAGTATAGTATATAGTACTGTATTAAACAGTTTAGTATAGTAGATAGTACTCCATGCCACAGTTAGTATAGTAGTTAGTACTGTATTCCACAGTTTAGTATAGTATATAGTACTGTATTAAACAGTTTAGTATAGTAGTAAGTACTCCATGCCACAGTTAGTATAGTAGTTAGTACTGTATTCCACAGTTTAGTATAGTATATAGTACTGTATTAAACGGTTTAGTATAGTAGTTAGTACTCCATGCCACAGTTAGTATAGTAGTTAGTACTGTATTAAACAGTTTAGTATAGTAGTTAGTACTCCATGCCACAGTTAGTATAGTAGTTAGTACTGTATTAAACAGTTAGTATAGTAGTTAGTACTGTATTAAACAGTTTAGTATAGTAGTTAGTACTCCATGCCACAGTTAGTATAGTAGTTAGTACTGTATTAAACAGTTTAGTATAGTAGTTAGTACTCCATGCCACAGTTAGTATAGTAGTTAGTACTGTATTAAACAGTTAGTATAGTAGTTAGTACTGTATTAAACAGTTTAGTATAGTAGTTAGTACTCCATGCCACAGTTAGTATAGTAGTTAGTACTGTATTAAACAGTTAGTATAGTAGTTAGTACTGTATTAAACAGTTAGTATAGTAGTTAGTACTGTATTAAACAGTTTAGTATAGTAGTTAGTACTCCATGCCACAGTTAGTATAGTAGTTAGTACTGTATTAAACAGTTAGTATAGTCGTTAGTACTGTATTAAACCGTTAGTATAGTAGTTAGTACTGTATTAAACAGTTTAGTATAGTAGTTAGTACTGTATTAAACAGTTAGTATAGTAGTTAGTACTGTATTAAACAGTTAGTATAGTAGTTAGTACTGTATTAAACAGTTAGTATAGTAGTTAGTACTGTATTAAACAGTTAGTATAGTAGTTAGTACTGTATTAAACAGTTAGTATAGTAGTTAGTACTGTATTAAACAGTTAGTATAGTAGTTAGTACTGTATTAAACAGTTAGTATAGTAGTTAGTACTGTATTAAACAGTTAGTATAGTAGTTAGTACTGTATTAAACAGTTAGTATAGTAGTTAGTACTGTATTAAACAGTTAGTATAGTAGTTAGTACTGTATTAAACAGTTAGTATAGTAGTTAGTACTGTATTAAACAGTTTAGTATAGTAGTTAGTACTGTATTAAACAGTTAGTATAGTAGTTAGTACTGTATTAAACAGTTAGTATAGTAGTTAGTACTGTATTAAACAGTTAGTATAGTAGTTAGTACTGTATTAAACAGTTAGTATAGTAGTTAGTACTGTATTAAACAGTTAGTATAGTAGTTAGTACTGTATTAAACAGTTTAGTATAGTAGTTAGTACTCCATGCCACAGTTAGTATAGTAGTTAGTACTGTATTAAACAGTTAGTATAGTAGTTAGTACTGTATTAAACAGTTAGTATAGTAGTTAGTACTGTATTAAACAGTTAGTATAGTAGTTAGTACTGTATTAAACAGTTAGTATAGTAGTTAGTACTGTATTAAACAGTTAGTATAGTAGTTAGTACTGTATTAAACAGTTTAGTATAGTAGTTAGTACTGTATTAAACAGTTAGTATAGTAGTTAGTACTGTATTAAACAGTTAGTATAGTAGTTAGTACTGTATTAAACAGTTAGTATAGTAGTTAGTACTGTATTAAACAGTTTAGTATAGTAGTTAGTACTGTATTAAACAGTTAGTATAGTAGTTAGTACTGTATTAAACAGTTAGTATAGTAGTTAGTACTGTATTAAACAGTTAGTATAGTAGTTAGTACTGTATTAAACAGTTAGTATAGTAGTTAGTACTGTATTAAACAGTTAGTATAGTAGTTAGTACTGTATTAAACAGTTAGTATAGTAGTTAGTACTGTATTAAACAGTTAGTATAGTAGTTAGTACTGTATTAAACAGTTAGTATAGTAGTTAGTACTGTATTAAACAGTTAGTATAGTAGTTAGTACTGTATTAAACAGTTAGTATAGTAGTTAGTACTGTATTAAACAGTTAGTATAGTAGTTAGTACTGTATTAAACAGTTAGTATAGTAGTTAGTACTGTATTAAACAGTTAGTATAGTAGTTAGTACTGTATTAAACAGTTAGTATAGTAGTTAGTACTGTATTAAACAGTTAGTATAGTAGTTAGTACTGTATTAAACAGTTAGTATAGTAGTTAGTACTGTATTAAACAGTTAGTATAGTAGTTAGTACTGTATTAAACAGTTAGTATAGTAGTTAGTACTGTATTAAACAGTTAGTATAGTAGTTAGTACTGTATTAAACAGTTAGTATAGTAGTTAGTACTGTATTAAACAGTTAGTATAGTAGTTAGTACTGTATTAAACAGTTAGTATAGTAGTTAGTACTGTATTAAACAGTTAGTATAGTAGTTAGTACTGTATTAAACAGTTAGTATAGTAGTTAGTACTGTATTAAACAGTTAGTATAGTAGTTAGTACTGTATTAAACAGTTAGTATAGTAGTTAGTACTGTATTAAACAGTTAGTATAGTAGTTAGTACTGTATTAAACAGTTAGTATAGTAGTTAGTACTGTATTAAACAGTTAGTATAGTAGTTAGTACTGTATTAAACAGTTAGTATAGTAGTTAGTACTGTATTAAACAGTTAGTATAGTAGTTAGTACTGTATTAAACAGTTAGTATAGTAGTTAGTACTGTATTAAACAGTTAGTATAGTAGTTAGTACTGTATTAAACAGTTAGTATAGTAGTTAGTACTGTATTAAACAGTTAGTATAGTAGTTAGTACTGTATTAAACAGTTAGTATAGTAGTTAGTACTGTATTAAACAGTTAGTATAGTAGTTAGTACTGTAATCTCTTGTGAATTCTATGGATTTTACTAGATGACTTGTAGTTTTTCATGTTTTTTGTCTGTAATTTTTGTAATGACTTGGTGCTGCCTATCTTGGCCAGGACGCTCTTGAAAAAGAGATTTTAAATCTCAATGAGCCCTTCCTGGTTAAATAAAGGTTAAATAAAAAAATAAAAAAGAGTGCTTTACTATTCTTGGATAGCGAAATGACTTTAGCTTCCCTCCAGGCCTGAGTGCACACGCTCTCTAATAGGCTTAAAGATGTGGCAAATAAGAGTGGCAATATTGTCTGCTATTATCCTCAGTAATTTTCCATCCAGATTGTCAGACCCCGGTGGCTTGTCATTGTTGATAGACAACAATCATTTTTTCACCTCTTCCACACTGACTTTATGGAATTCAAAAGTACAATGCTTGTCTTTCATAATTTGGTCAGTTATACTTGGATGTGTAGTGTCAGTGTTTGTTGCTGGCATGTCATCCCTAAATTTGCTAATCTTGCCAATGGAAAAATCATTAAAGTAGTTTGCAATATCAGTGGGCTTTGTGGTGAATGAGCCATCTGATTCGATGAATGAAGGAGCCGCTGGTATAAATGATGTGGGAGACAGGCGCAGGAATGCGTAATAGGTTTTTTATTTATTGTACCCAAATTACGGCGTGACGTGTAAAGGCACGGGGACGAAGACCAAACAAACACTCAACAAAAACATAGGGTTGAAACCCAAACAAAAGAGCGAGGAGTACCTTGAATAAATAATACACGATGATTAACACACGGGACGAGACCCGGAATCATCTGCGCAATCCACAAGGGCACGAAAACCCAAAACACACAGCACAGGCACTCACACGCACCAACGGACATTGTAACAATAATTGGACAACAGGACAATGGTGAACAAAGGACACACTTATACAAGTACTAATCAGTGGAATAGGGACAGGTGTAAGTAATGAAAATTCTGGAGGGATCCGTGACAGAGCCGTTTTTTCCCCCAAAATATCAGTTAAGGAAATTTCAAAGACCTTTAACGGTCATTCCTTATATAATTTATCTTTGTTTAATAGTTTTTTATTTAATTTAATGTTTATTTCACCTTTATTTAACCAGGTAGGCCAGTTGAGAACAAGTTCTAATTTACAACTGCGACCTGGCCAAGATAAAGCAAAGCAGTGCGACAAGAACAACAACACAGAGTTACACATGGAATAAACGTACAGTCAATAACACAATAGAAAGATGTACAATGTAGAAAATGCTATATACAGTGTGTGCAAATGTAGAAGAGTAGGGAGGTAAGGCAATAAATAGGCCCTAGAGGAGAAAATAATTACAATTTAGCATTAATACTGGAGTGATAGATGTGCAGATGATGATGTGCAAGTAGAGATACTGGGGTGCAAAAGAGCAAGAGGGTGAGTAATAATATTGGGATGAGGTAGTCGGGTGTGCTATTTACAGATTGGCTGTGTGCAGGTACAGTGATCGATAAGCTGCTCTGACAGCTGAAGCTTAAAGTTAGAGAGGGGGATATAAGACTCCAGCTTCAGAGATTTTTCCAATTCGTTCCAGTCATTGGCAGCAGAGAACTGGAAGGAAAGGCGGCCAAAGGAAGTGTTGGCTTTGGGGATGACCAGTGCAATATACCTGCTGAAGCACGTGCTACGGGTGGGTGTTGCTATGGTGACCATTGAGCTGAGATAAGGCGGGGCTTTACCTAGCAAAGACTTATAGATGACCTGGAGCCAGTGGGTTTGGCGACGGATATGTAGTGAGGGTCAGCCAACGAGAGCATACAGGTCGCAGTGGTGGGTAGTATATGGGGCATTGGTGACAAAACAGACGGCACTGTGATAGACTACATCCAGTTTGCTGAGTAGAGTGTTAGTTGCTATTTTGTAAATGACATCACCGAAGTCACGGATCGGTAGGAGAGTCAGTTTTACGAGGGTATGTTTCGCGGCATGAGTGAAAGAGGCTTTGATGCGAAATAGGAAGCCGATTCTAGATTTAGTTTTGGATTGGAGATGCTTAATGTGAGTCTGGTAGGAGAGTTTACAGTCTAACCAGACACCTAGGTATTTGTAGTTGTCCACATATTTTAGGTCAAAACCGTCCAGAGTAGTGATGCTAGTCGGACAGCAGGGTGCGGGCAGCAATCGGTTGAAGAGCATGCATTTAGTTTTACTAGCATTTAAAAGCAGTTGGATGCCACGGAAGGAGTGTTGTATGGCGTTGAAGCTCGTTTGGAGGTTTGTTAGCACAGGGTTCAAAGAAGGGCCAGATGTATACAGAATAGTGTTGTCTGCGTAGAGGTGGATCAGAGAATCACCAGCAGCAAGAGCAACATCATTGATATATACAGAGAAAAGAGTCGGCCCGAGATTGAGCCCTGTGGCACCCCATAGAGACTGCCAGAGGTCCGGACAACAGGCCCTTCAATTTGACACACTGAACTCTATCTGAGAAGTAGTTGGTGAACCAGGTGAGGCAGTCATTTGAGAAGCCAAGGCTATTGAGTCTCCCGATAAGAATGTGGTGATTGACAGAGTCGAAAGCCTTGGCCAGGTCGATGAAGACGGCTGCACAGTACTGTGTTTTATCGATGGTGGTTATGATATCGTTCAGGACCTTGAGCGTGGCTGAGGTGCACCCATGACCAGCTCTGAAACCAGATTGCATAGTGGAGAAGGTACGGTGGAATTCGAAATGGTTGGTGATCGGTTTATTAACTTGGTTTAAGAAGATTTTAGAAAGGCTGGGTCTAAGGGGTCTCCCCCTTTAAAGAGGGGGATGACCGCAGCAGTTTTCCAATCTTTGGGGATCTCAGACGATATGAAAGAGAGGTTGAACAGGCTAGTAATAGGGGTTGCAACAATTTCGGCGGATCATTTTAGAAAGAGAGGGTCCAGATTGTCTATCCCAGCTGATTTGTAGGGATCCAGATTTTGCAGCTCTTTCAGAACATCAGCTGTTTGGATTTGGGTGAAGGAGAAGGGGGTGCTGAGGTGTTGGCCGGGGCAGGGGTAGCCAGGTGGAAAGCGTGCCCAGCCATGGAAAATTATTATTGAAATTATCGATTATCATAGATTTATCGGTGGTGACAGTGTTTCCTAGCCTCAGTGCAGTGGGCAGCTGGGAGGAGGTGCTCTTATTCTCCATGGACTTTACAGTGTCCACATTTTGGGGGGAATTAGTGCAACAGGAAGCAAATTTCTGTTTGAAAAAGCTAGCCTTAGATTTCCTAACTGACAGAGTATATTGGTTCCTGACTTCCCTAACGAGTTGCATATCGCAGGGGCTATTCGATGCTAATGCAGAATGTCACAGGATGTTTTTGTGCTGGTCAAGGGCAGTCATGTCTGGGGTGAACCAGGGGCTATATCTGTTCTTAGTTCTACATTGTTTGAATGGGGCATGCCTATTTAAGATGGAGAGGAAAGCACTTTTGAAGAGCAACCAGGCATCCTCTACTGATGGGATGAGGCCAATGTCCTTCCAGGATACCTGGGCCAGGTCGGTTAGAAAGGCCTGCTAGCTGAAGTGTTTTAGGGAGCATTTGACAGTGATGAGTGGGGGTCATTTGACCGCTGATCCATTACGCACCCAGGCAATTAGGCAGTGATCGCTGAGATCCTGGTTGAAGACAGCATTGGTGAATTTAGAGGGCAAATTGGTCAGGATGATATCTAAGAAAGACCTCCTCCATTCCTGCCATTATTGAAAGAGATCGTGATACCTCACATCTCAACATAGGGCTACTCAATGTTAGATCCCTCACTTCAAAGGCAGTTATAGTCAATGAACTAATCACTGATCATAATCTTGATGATACCACAATCTCTGATAATCTCTTTCATGCACTGTCAACTGTGGGACCTTGTGTCTTCTTACGGCTGAGATCCCGTCAACGGGATCGACTTGACAACAGCCAGTGAAAGTGCAGGGCGCCAAATTCAAACAACAGAAATGTCATAATTGAAATTCCTCAAACATACAAGTATTTTACACCATTTTAAAGATACACTTGTTGTAAATCCAGCCACAGTGTCCGATTTCAAAAAGGCTTTACGACGAAAGCACACCAAACGATTATGTTAGGTCAGTACCTAGTCACACAAAAACACAGCTATTTTTCCAGCCAAAGAGAGGAAATAGAGATAAAATGAATCAGATGACACTCATAGGACTTCATGTTACACAATACGTTTTGTTCGATAAAGTTCATATTTATATCCAAAAATCTTAGTTTACATTGGCGCGTTATGTTCAGTAATGTTTTGCCTCCAAAACATCCGGTGATTTTGCAGAGAGCCACATCAATTTACAGAAATACTCATAATAAACATTGATAAAAGATACAAGTATTACAACTGGAACTTGAGATAAACATCTCCTTAATGCAACCGCTGTGTCAGAATTTTTTTTTAACTTTACGGAAAAAGCACACCATGCTATAATCTGAGTACAGCGCTCAGAGCCCAAACAAGCCATGAAGATCTCCGCCATGTTGTGGAGTCAACAGAAGTCAGACATAGCATTATAAATATTCACTTACCTTTGATGATCTTCCTCAGAATGCACTCCCAGGAATCCCAGTTCCTCAATAAATGTTTGTTTTGTTCGATAACGTCCATAATTTATGTCCTAATACCTGCTTTTTGTTCGCGCGTTTTGTTCCAAAATCCAAATTGATGACGCGCAGGTCAGACGCAGGTCAGACGAAAAGTAAAAAAAATCCGTTACAGTTCATAGAAACATGTCAAACGATGTATAGAATCAATCTTTAGGATGTTTTTAACATAAATCGCCAATAATGTTTCAACCGGAGAATTCCTTTGTCTTCAGAAATGCGATGGAACGCAGGTCGCTCTCACGGGAGTGCGCGTGATCAGCTCATGCCAGACACCTGACTCAAAGAGCTCTCCTTCCCTCATTCTTCACAGTAGAAGCATCAAACAAGGTTCTAAAGACTGTTGACATCTAGTGGAAGCCTTAGGAAGTGCAATATGACCCCAAAGACACTGTATATTGGATAGGCAAACCTACAAACCTCCGAATTCCCACTTCCTGGATGGATTTTTTCTCAGGTTTCTACTAATAATATGCATATCTTAGCTTCAGGGACTGAGTAGCAGGCAGTTTACTCTGGGCACCTTATTCATCCAAGCTACTCAATACTGCCCCCAGCCATAAGAAGATATAGAAAGGTGTGTGCCTTTCAAATAATGTCCAATCAATTGAATTTACTGACTCCAGTGATGTTGTAGAAACATCTCAAGGATGATCAATGGAAACAGAATGTACCTGAGCTCAGTTTTGAGTCTCATAGCAAAGTGGCTGAATACTTATGTAAATAAGTTATTTCTATATTTTTTATTTACAAATTTGCAAACATTTCTAAAAACCTGTTTTCGCTTTGTCATTATGGGGTATTGTGTGAGATTGATGAGGAAAACAATTAATTTAATACATTTTAGAATAAGGCTGTAACGAAACAAAGTGTGGAAAACGTCAATGGGTCTAAATAATTTCCGAATGCACTGTAGATAGCAATAAAAACTGTACCATAGAGGCTCAGAATAAGTTAGACTAAAAACTAAAAGAAATGGAGGAACTTATTCAAGAAAGATCAAGTGTAATATATTATAAAAATAAAGCGAACTTGATGGAATGTGGGGAGAAATGCAACCAATTATTTTCTAATCTTCAACATAGAAATACTACCAAAAATAATTAACTGAAACTTGTTACAAATGTTTTGAAAGAGGAAGTTTCGTTTCAGTCTCCTCCACTAACCATTTTTTTTCTATTAATAATGCAAAATTAACATGTACAGAAATACTTATGTGAATGTTGTCAAAGCCTCCAGCCACCCTAGTCATAGACTGTTCTCTCTGCTACCGCACGGCAAGCGGTACCGAAGCGCTAAGTCTAGGACCAAGAGGCTTCTAAACAGCTTCTACCCCCAAGCCATAAGACTCCTGAACATCTTGTTAAATGGCTACCCAGACTATTTGCACTGCCCCCCCCCCCCCCACCCCTCTCCACACCACTGCCACTCTCTGTTGTCATCTATGCATAGTCACTTTAATTAACTCTACATGTACATACTACCTCAACTAACCGGTGCCCCCGCACATTGACTCTGTACCTGCACCCGCCTGTATATATTGTTATTTTTTACTGCTGCTCTTTAATTACTTGTTAATTTTATCTCTTATTCTTATCCATATTTTTTTCAACTGCATTGTTCGTTAGGGGCTTGTAAGTATGCATTTAACTGTAAGGTCTACACCTGTTGTATTCGGCACATGTGACTAATAAAGTTTGAAGGCCATTTTACAGAGGAGGAACTTCTTGATGCAATTAAAGCCTTTAAGTCTGGGAAAACTCCAGGGCTGGATGGCATACCAGTGGAGGTATACCAACCCTTTTTTGATATACTCAGAGGACCGTTATTAGCATGTTTTAACCACTCCTATGTAAATGGTAGATTATCAGACACTCAACAAGAAGGTCTGATTTCATTATTACTGAAATTGGATCCAAGTGGTAAATATAAAGATCCAGTCCATTTAAAAAATTGGAGGCCCCATACACGTCAGTGTTGTGATGGAACAATTCTAGCAAAGTGCTTAGAGCACAGAATTAAAAAGTATTGTCAGATATTATTCATCCTAATCAGACAGGTTTTTTACATGGACGATACATTGGAGATAATATAGGACAAGTACTGGAAACAATAGAACACTATGAAGAATCTGGAAACCAGGCCTGGTTTTCATAGCTGATTTTGAAAAGGCTTTTGATAAAGTACGACTGGAGTTTATATATAAATGCCTGGACTATATCCAGTTTGTACAATCTCTTATAAAATGGGTTAAAGTTACGTATAGTAAGCCTAGGTGTAAAACAGTAAATAGTGGATACTTCTCAGAAAGTTTTAAACAGTCAAGGGTAGTAAAACAAGGTTGTCCACTATCGGCATATCTATTTATTATGGATATAGAAATGTTAGCTATTATTAAAATCAGATCAATAATATCAAGGGATTAGCAATCCAGGGCTGAAAAACAAAAGTGTCATTGTACGCTGATGATTCATGATTTCATGTTTTCTGTTAAATCCACAATTAGAATCTCTCCACGGCCTCATAGAGGATCTAGATACTTTTGCTAACCTCTCTGGATTAAAACCAAGTGTACTATATTGCGCATTGGATCACGAAAAATAAAATGGTCTGACGGGGATGTGGACATACTCGGTATACAAATCCAAAAAGAAAGAAATGATCTCACTCCAATAAATGTTTATAGAAAGTTAGCAAAAATAGACAAGATCTTGCTACCGTGGAAAGAAGTACCTGTCTAGTTGTGGAAAATCCACCCTGATTAACTCTTCAGTTCTAGTTTACCGTGATTAACTCTTTAGTCATATCCCAGTTTACCCTGATTAACTCTTTAGTCATATCCCAGTTTACCCTGATTAACTCTTTAGTCATATCCCAGTTTACCCTGATTAACTCTTTAGTCATATCCCAGTTTACCCTGATTAACTCTTTAGTCATGTCCCAGTTTACCCTGATTAACTCTTTAGTCATATCCCAGTTTACCCTGATTAACTCTTTAGTCATATCCCAGTTTACCCTGACTAACTCTTTAGTCATATCCCAGTTTACCCTGACTAACTCTTTAGTCATATCCCAGTTTACCCTGATTAACTCTTTAGTCATATCCCAGTTTACCCTGATTAACTCTTTAGTCATATCCCAGTTTACCCTGATTAACTCTTTAGTCATATCCCGGTTTACCCTGATTAACTCTTTAGTCATATCCCAGTTTACCCTGATTAACTCTTTAGTCATATCCCAGTTTACCCTGATTAACTCTTTGGTCATATCCCAGTTTACCCTGATTAACTCTTTATCATATCCCAGTTTACCCTGATTAACTCTTTAGTCATATCCCAGTTTACCCTGATTAACTCTTTAGTCATATCCCAGTTTACCCTGATTAACTCTTTAGTCATGTCCCAGTTTACCCTGATTAACTCTTTAGTCATATCCCAGTTCATCTATTTGCTTATGGCCTTGCGTACACCTAGCGACCTGCTTTTTAAATTGTATGAGAGAAAAATTGTACATTTTATTTGGAATAGCAAGCCAGACGAAAATAACTTGCCTTCATTAAAGACCAAAATTGGTTAAAGAAAATTGTGATAAATAAAAGAATATACCAGTTTCATTTAAGGACCAAAAAATTGACAGCTCTGCCATGTACAGTGGGGATAGATAATGAACAGAGTAGCAGCAGTGTTGGTAGTTGAGGTAATATAATGTAGGTATCTGCCATATAGATTGCAAAATAGTTGGGAAGAGATTTTCGATGTACCGATTCCATGGCTGTAAGGACCAACGCTGGGAGACGAGAAGCAAGTACAGGGAGTGAAAATTTAATGGAAAATAGACAAGAAACAAGCAAGGACAGCGTGTGGACAAGGGAAAACGTAAAGACGTCAATGCTGACACGGGGAACAAACTGAGGAGCAGACCGATATAGAGTTATAATCGACAAAGTAAAGAAGTCCAGGTGAGTCCAACGAGCGCTGATGCGCGTAATGATGCTAACAGGTGTGCGTAATGAAGAACAGCCTGGCGCCCTGGAGCGCCAGGAACGGGAAACGGGAGAAACGGTGACAATGGCACATGGTATATGAACTGATACGCAAATCGACGCCGGATTCAAAACTCTCCATTTAAATTATTATACAAAATTCTTGCAACCAATAGAATGTTATATATA
>NC_092112.1:4802546-4832546 GCF_045679555.1 Salvelinus alpinus | reverse complement strand
ATGCTGTACTTACGAGCCCCTAACCAACAATGCAGTTAAAAAAATACGAATAAGAATAAGAAATAAAAGTAACAAGTAATTAAAGAGGAGCAGTAAAAGAACAATATATACAGGGGGTACCGGTACAGAGTCAATGTGGAGGCTATATACAGGGGGTACCAGTACAGAGTCAATGTGGAGGCTATATACAGGGTGTTACAGTACAGAGTCAATGTGGAGGCTATATACAGGGGGTACCAGTACAGAGTCAATGTGGAGGCTATATACAGGGGGTACCGGTAAAGAGTCAATGTGGAGGCTATATACAGGGTGTACCGGTACAGAGTCAATGTGGAGGCTATATACAGGGTGTTACAGTACAGAGTCAATGTGGAGGCTATATACAGGGTATTACGGTACAGAGTCAATGTGGAGGCTATAAACAGGGTATTACGGTACAGGGTCAAGGTGGAGGCTATATACAGGGTATTACGGTACAGAGTCAATGTGGAGGCTATATACAGGGTATTACGGTACAAAGTCAATGTGGAGGCTATACACAGGGTATTACGGTACAGAGTCAATGTGGAGGCTATACACAGGGTATTACGGTACAGAGTCAATGTGGAGGCTATATACAGGGTATTACGGTACAGAGTCAATGTGGAGGCTATATACAGGGTATTACGGTACAAAGTCAATGTGGAGGCTATACACAGGGTATTACGGTACAGAGTCAATGTGGAGGCTATACACAGGGTATTACGGTACAGAGTCAATGTGGAGGCTATATACAGGGTATTACGGTACAGAGTCAATGTGGAGGCTATATACAGGGGGTTCCGGCAGGTTAGTTGAAGTAGGATGTACATGTAGGTAGAGTTATTAAAGTGATGATGCACAGATGACAACAGAAAGATGCAGTGGTTTAAAGAGGGGGTGGGGGGGATATGTCTAGAGGGGGGGCTATGTCTAGAGGGGGGGGCTATGTCTAGAGGGGGGGGCTATGTCTAGAGGGGGGGGCTATGTCTAGAGGGGGTGGGGGGGCTATGTCTAGAGGGGGGGCTATGTCTAGAGGGGGTGGGGGGGCTATGTCTAGAGGGGGGGGGCTATGTCTAGAGGGGGGGGCTATGTCTAGAGGGGGTGGGGGGGCTATGTCTACAGGGGGTGGGGGGGCTATGTCTAGAGGGGGGGGCTATGTCTACAGGGGGTGGGGGGGCTATGTCTAGAGGGGGTGGGGGGGCTATGTCTAGAGGGGGTGGGGGGGCTATGTCTAGAGGGGGGGGCTATGTCTAGAGGGGGTGGTGGGGGCTATGTCTAGAGGGGGTGGTGGGGGCTATGTCTAGAGGGGGTGGGGGGGCTATGTCTAGAGGGGGTGGTGGGGGCTATGTCTAGAGGGGGGGGCTATGTCTAGAGGGGGGGGCTATGTCTAGAGGGGGTGGGGGGGCTATGTCTAGAGGGGGTGGGGGGGCTATGTCTAGAGGGGGTGGGGGGGCTATGTCTAGAGGGGGGGGCTATGTCTAGAGGGGGTGGGGGGGCTATGTCTAGAGGGG
This sequence comes from Salvelinus alpinus, assembly GCF_045679555.1. Lineage (NCBI taxonomy): Eukaryota > Metazoa > Chordata > Actinopteri > Salmoniformes > Salmonidae > Salvelinus > Salvelinus alpinus. Next base: position 4,831,014 of record NC_092112.1, on the reverse strand, counting down.
GGGGCTATGTCTAGAGGGGGTGGGGGGGCTATGTCTAGAGGGGGTGGGGGGGCTATGTCTAGAGGGGGTGGGGGGGCTATGTCTAGAGGGGGTGGTGGGGGCTATGTCTAGAGGGGGGGGCTATGTCTAGAGGGGGTGGGGGGGGCTATGTCTAGAGGGGGGGGCTATGTCTAGAGGGGGTGGGGGGGGCTATGTCTAGAGGGGGTGGGGGGGCTATGTCTAGAGGGGGTGGGGGGGCTATGTCTAGAGGGGGTGGGGGGGCTATGTCTAGAGGGGGTGGGGGGGCTATGTCTAGAGGGGGTGGGGGGGCTATGTCTAGAGGGGGTGGTGGGGGCTATGTCTAGAGGGGGGGGCTATGTTTAGAGGGGGTGGGGGGGCTATGTCTAGAGGGGATGGGGGGGCTATGTCTAGAGGGGGTGGGGGGGCTATGTCTAGAGGGGGTGGGGGGGCTATGTCTAGAGGGGGTGGGGGGGCTATGTCTAGAGGGGGTGGGGGGGCTATGTTTAGAGGGGGTGGGGGGGCTATGTCTAGAGGGGTGGGGGGGCTATGTCTAGAGGGGGTGGGGGGGCTATGTCTAGAGGGGGTGGGGGGGGCTATGTCTAGAGGGGGTGGGGGGGGCTATGTCTAGAGGGGGTGGGGGGGCTATGTCTAGAGGGGGTGGGGGGGGCTATATCTAGAGGGGGTGGGGGGGGCTATGTCTAGAGGGGGTGGGGGGGCTATGTCTAGAGGGGGTGGGGGGGGCTATATCTAGAGGGGGTGGGGGGGGCTATGTCTAGAGGGGGTGGGGGGGCTATGTCTAGAGGGGGTGGGGGGGGCTATATCTAGAGGGGGTGGGGGGGGCTATGTCTAGAGGGGGTGGGGGGGCTATGTCTAGAGGGGGTGGAGGGGCTATGTCTAGAGGGGGTGGGAGGGGCTATGTCTAGAGGGGGTGGGGGGGGGCTATGTCTAGAGGGGGTGGGGGGGGGCTATGTCTAGAGGGGGTGGGGGGGGCTATGTCTAGAGGGGGTGGGGGGGGCTATGTCTAGAGGGGGGGGCTATGTCTCGAGGGGGTGGGGGGGCTATGTCTAGAGGGGGTGGGGGGGCTATGTCTAGAGGGGGTGGGGGGGCTATGTCTAGAGGGGGTGGGGGAACTATGTCTAGAGGGGGTGGGGGGGCTATGTCTAGAGGGGGTGGGGGGGCTATGTCTAGAGGGGGTGGGGGGGCTATGTCTAGAGGGGGTGGAGGGGGCTATGTCTAGAGGGGGTGGGGGGGCTATGTCTAGAGGGGGTGGGGGGGCTATGTCTAGAGGGGGTGGGGGGCTATGTCTAGAGGGGGTGGGGGGCTATGTTTAGAGGGGGTGGGGGGGCTATGTCTAGAGGGGGTGGGGGGGGGCTATGTCTAGAGGGGGTGGGGGGGCTATGTCTAGAGGGGGTGGTGGGGCTATGTCTAGAGGGGGTGGGGGGGCTATGTCTAGAGGGGGTGGGGGGGGGGGGGGTTGTCTATGACTAGGGTGGCTGGAGTCTTTGACAATTTTTAGGGCCTTCCTCTGACACCGCCTGGTATAGAGGTCCTGGATGGCAGTTAGCTTGACCCCAGTGATGTACTGGGCCATTCGCACTACACTCTCTAGTTCCTTGCGGTCGGAGGCCGAGCAGTTGCCATACCATGCAGTGATGCAACCAGTCAGGATGCTCTCAATGGTGCAGATGTATAAACTTTTGAGGATCTGAGGACCCATGCCTAATCTTTTCAGTCTCCTAAAGGGGGAATAGGTTTTGTCTTTCTCTCTTCATGACTGGCTTGGTGTGCTTGGACCATGTTAGTTTGTTGGTGCTCCACTGCAGCCCCGTCGATGAGAATGGGGGCGTGCTCGGTCCTCTTTTTCCTGTAGTCCACAATCATCTCCTTTGTTTTGGTCACGTTGAGGGAGAGGTTGTTGTCCTGGCACCACATGGCCAGGTCTCTGACCTCCTCCCTGGAGGCTGTCACATCGTTGTCAATGATGGTGATCGGGCCTACCACTGTTGTGTCGTCTGCAAACTTAATGCTGGTGTTGGAGTTGTGCCTGGCTGTGCAGTCATGAGTGAACAGAGAGTACAGGAGGGTGTGTTGAAGGTCAGCGTGGTGGATGTGTTGTTACCTACCCTTACCACCTGGGGGTGACCCGTCAGGAAGTCAAGGATCCAGTTGCAGAGGGAGGTGTTTAGTCCCAGTGTCCTTAGCTTAGTGATGAGCTTTGAGGGCACTATGGTGTTGTACACTGAGCTGTAGTCAATGAATAGCATTCTCACACAGGTGTTCCTTTTGTACAGGTGGGAAAGGGCAGTGTGGAGTGCAATAGAGATTGCATCATCTGTGGATCTGTTGGGGCAGTATGCAAATTGGAGTGGGTCTAGGGTTTCTGGGATAATGGTGTTGATGTGAGCCATGACCATCCTTTCAAAGCACTTCATGGCTACAGACGTGAGTGCTATGAGTCGGTAGTCATTTAGGCAGGTTACCTTAATTTTCTTGGGCACAGGGACTATGGTGGTCTGCATGAAACTTGTTGATATTACAGACTCGTACAGGGAGAGGTTGAAAATGTCAGTGAAGACACTTGCCAGTTGGTCAGCGCATGCTCGCAGTACACGTCCTGGTAATCCGTCTGGCCCAACGGCCTTGTGAATGTTGACCTGCTTAAAGGTCTTACTCACATCGGCTGCGGAGAGCGTAATTACACAGTCTTCTAGAACAGCTGGTGCTCTCATGCATGTTTCAGTGATATTTGCCTCGAAGCGAACATAGAAGTAGTTTAGCTCGTCTGGTAGGCTTGTGTCACTGGGCAGCTCTCGGCTGTGATTCCCTTTGTAGTCTGTAATGGTTTGCAAGCCCTGCCACATCCGACGAGCGTCAGAGCCGGTGTAGTACGATTCGATCTTAGTCCTGTATTGATTCTTTGCCTGTTTGATGGTTCGTCGGATGGCATAGCGGGATTTCTTATAAGCTTCCGGGTTAGAGTCCCGCTCTTTGAAAGCAGTAGCTCTACCCTTTAGCTCAGTTCGAATGTTGCCTGTAATCCATGGCTTCTGGTTGGGGTATGTACGTACGGTCACTGTGGGGACGACGTCCTCGATGCACTTATTGATAAAGCCAGTGACTGATGTGGTGTACTCCTCAATGCCATCAGAGGAACCCCTGAACATATTCCAGTCTGTGCTAGCAAAACAGTCCTGTAGTTTAGCATCTGCTTCATCTGACCACTTTTTTATTGATCTAGTCACTGGTGCTTCCTGATAAAATTTTTGCTTGTAAGCAGGAATCATGAGGATAGAATTGTGGTCAGATTTACCAATGGAGGGCGAGGAGAGCTTTGTATGCGTCTCTGTGTGTGGAGTAGAGTTATTTTCCCTCTGGTTGCGCATTTAATATGCTGATAGAAGTTTGGTAAAACGGATATAAGTTTCCCTGCATTAAAGTCCCTGGCTACTTGGAGCGCTGCCTCTGGGTGAGCGTTTTCTTGTTTGCTTATGGCGGAATACAGCTCATTCAATGCTGTCTTAGCGCCAGCCTCTGACTGTGGTTGTATGTAAACAACTACAAAGAATACAGATGAAAACTCTCTCGGTAGGTAATGTGGTCTATAGTTTATCATGAGATACTCTACCTCAGGCGAGCAATAGCTCGAGACATCCTTAGATATCGTGCACCAGCTGTTGTTTACAAAAATACATAGACCGACACCTCTTGTCTTACCAGACGCTGCTGTTCTGTCCTGCCGGTACTTCGTATAACCAGCCAGATGTATGTTGATGTTGTCGTCATTCAGCCACGACTACGTGAAGCATAAGATGTTACAGTTTTTTAATGTCCCATTGGTAGTTTAATCTTCCGCGTAACTTGTCGATTTTATTCTCCAAAGATTCCACGTTTGCTAGCAGAATGGAGGGAAGTGGGGGTTTATTCGATCGCCTGGGAGGGAGGGAGGGAGGGAGGGCAGAGGGACGGTGAGTCGGGTGAGAGGCAGCCTCACCGCTGCTCCCTCCTTCCCTCCCTCCCTCCCTCCCTCAGACTGACCATCAGATGCTGGACATCAGTCCAGTAAAACATAACGTGATCTTGACTCAGAAAAGGTTGGTTTCCACTGATCTACACATAATGAGCAGGTCAATTTACAGACAGAAGCATGTTACTTGGCAGACCAATCCAAACTCATCTCTCGGCATGTCCAGCCCATCCATTATCTCAGCCAATCATGGTTAGCGGGAAGGTTCCTTTTTCTGTGGCTAAACCAAGTAGGCTCTTAATTTAACCATTTTATTCGTATTTGCAGATGGCATACAAGTTTGTAATTAAGACACATGTAAGTTCACGTTCCAAAAAACGCATTTTGATTAAAAAAAGATATGTTTTCATTCAAACACCTCTCCTGTGAAGTCTCTATGTGCGACATACGCCTACTTTCTTGAAACTAGTCATATTTTCAAGCATGGTGGTGGCTGCATCATGTTATGGGTATGTTTGTCCTTGACAAGGACTCTGGAGTTTTTGGGGGGATAAAATTAAACCGTACAGAGCTAAGCAAAATCCTACAGAACAACCTGGTTCATTCTGCTTTCCAAATAGACACCGGGAGACAAACTCACCTTTCATCAGGACAATAACTAAATAAAAAACAGAAATACCTCATTTACATAAGTATTCAGACCCTTTGCTATGAGACTCGAAATTGAGAGAGAGAGAGAGAGAACAAACATTTTCTGACTGGACATTTTGCGCTCTGTTGATGGAATTCTCCAATCTGTTTAATAACCTGCATTCCTCTTTTACATTCTCTATATAATCTATTTATTGAAATAGACTTTAGAAAATAGGAAAATGTAAATTACTTGGAATGTTACGTGTGCTGCAAGACCCTTTTCTTTACAGATGCTAGCGTACTGTCGCCCCAACTGCAACAGACCTCTGTAGTAGTGGTGTGATTGCATCAGATCAGGGGTTGTGTGTGTATGAAGGCTGTATGTTGAGTTGGTGTGTGTGCAGGGAGGCCAACCATCCTCCAGGAGAGATACTGGGTGAGCAGGGAGGCCAACCATCCTCCAGGAGAGATACTGGGTGTGCAGGGAGGCCAACCATCCTCCAGGAGAGATACTGGGTGTGCAGGGAGGCCAACCATCCTCCAGGAGAGATACTGGGTGAGCAGGGAGGCCAACCATCCTCCAGGAGAGATACTGGGTGAGCGGTGAGGCCAACCATCCTCCAGGAGAGATACTGGGTGTGCAGGGAGGCCAACCACCCTCCAGGAGAGATACTGGGTGAGCAGGGAGGCCAACCATCCTCCAGGAGAGATACTGGGTGAGCAGGGAGGCCAACCATCCTCCAGGAGAGATACTGGGTGAGCAGGGAGGCCAACCATCCTCCAGGAGAGATACTGGGTGAGCAGGGAGGCCAACCATCCTCCAGGAGAGATACTGGGTGAGCAGGGAGGCCAACCACCCTCCAGGAGAGATACTGGGTGAGCAGGGAGGCCAACCATCCTCCAGGAGAGATACTGGGTGAGCAGGGAGGCCAACCATCCTCCAGGAGAGATACTGGGTGAGCAGGGAGGCCAACCATCCTCCAGGAGAGATACTGGGTGAGCAGGGAGGCCAACCACCCTCCAGGAGAGATACTGGGTGTGCAGGGAGGCCAACCATCCTCCAGGAGAGATACTGGGTGTGCAGGGAGGCCAACCACCCTCCAGGAGAGATACTGGGTGAGCAGGGAGGCCAACCATCCTCCAGGAGAGATACTGGGTGAGCAGGGAGGCCAACCATCCTCCAGGAGAGATACTGGGTGAGCAGGGAGGCCAACCATCCTCCAGGAGAGATACTGGGTGAGCAGGGAGGCCAACCATCCTCCAGGAGAGATACTGGGTGAGCAGGGAGGCCAACCATCCTCCAGGAGAGATACTGGGTGAGCAGGGAGGCCAACCATCCTCCAGGAGAGATACTGGGTGAGCAGGGAGGCCATCCACCCTCCAGGAGAGATACTGGGTGTGCAGGGAGGCCAACCACCCTCCAGGAGAGATACTGGGTGTGCAGGGAGGCCAACCACCCTCCAGGAGAGATACTGGGTGTGCAGGGAGGCCAACCACCCTCCAGGAGAGATACTGGGTGTGCAGGGAGGCCAACCATCCTCCAGGAGAGATACTGGGTGAGCAGGGAGACCAACCATCCTCCAGGAGAGATACTGGGTGAGCAGGGAGGCCAACCATCCTCCAGGAGAGATACTGGGTGAGCGGGGAGGCCAACCATCCTCCAGGAGAGATACTGGGTGAGCAGGGAGGCCAACCATCCTCCAGGAGAGATACTGGGTGTGCAGGGAGGCCAACCATCCTCCAGGAGAGATACTGGGTGAGCAGGGAGGCCAACCATCCTCCAGGAGAGATACTGGGTGAGCAGGGAGACCAACCACCCTTCAGGAGAGATACTGGGTGAGCAGGGAGACCAACCACCCTCCAGGAGAGATACTGGGTGTGCAGTACCAGCGATACTAATGAAGGTTATTTTCTGAAGTGTTTCCTTGCATCATAGAACAAAACTGACTCTCTTCACTACCACGTCATCACTAGGCAGACTGACTCTCTTCACTACCACGTCATCACTAGGCAGACTGACTCTCTTCACTACCACGTCATCACTAGGCAGACTGATTCTCTTCACTACCACGTCATCACTAGGCAGACTGATTCTCTTCACTACCACGTCATCACTAGGCAGACTGACTCTCTTCACTACCACGTCATCACTAGGCAGACTGATTCTCTTCACTACCACGTCATCACTAGGCAGACTGATTCTCTTCACTACCACGTCATCACTAGGCAGACTGATTCTCTTCACTACCACGTCATCACTAGGCAGACTGACTCTCTTCACTACCACGTCATCACTAGGCAGACTGACTCTCTTCACTACCACGTCATCACTAGGCAGACTGATTCTCTTCAGTACCACGTCATCACTAGGCAGACTGATTCTCTTCACTACCACGTCATCACTAGGCAGACTGACTCTCTTCACTACCACGTCATCACTAGGCAGACTGATTCTCTTCACTACCACGTCATCACTAGGCAGACTGACTCTCTTCACTACCACGTCATCACTAGGCAGACTGACTCTCTTCACTACCACGTCATCACTAGGCAGACTGACTCTCTTCACTACCACGTCATCACTAGGCAGACTGATTCTCTTCACTACCACGTCATCACTAGGCAGACTGACTCTCTTCACTACCACGTCATCACTAGGCAGACTGACTCTCTTCACTACCACGTCATCACTAGGCAGACTGACTCTCTTCACTACCACGTCATCACTAGGCAGACTGATTCTCTTCACTACCACGTCATCACTAGGCAGACTGACTCTCTTCACTACCACGTCATCACTAGGCAGACTGACTCTCTTCACTACCCCGTCATCACTAGGCAGACTGACTCTCTTCACTACCACGTCATCACTAGGCAGACTGACTCTCTTCACTACCACGTCATCACTAGGCAGACTGATTCTCTTCACTACCACGTCATCACTAGGCAGACTGACTCTCTTCACTACCACGTCATCACTAGGCAGACTGACTCTCTTCACTACCACGTCATCACTAGGCAGACTGATTCTCTTCACTACCACGTCATCACTAGGCAGACTGATTCTCTTCACTACCACGTCATCACTAGGCAGACTGATTCTCTTCACTACCACGTCATCACTAGGCAGACTGATTCTCTTCACTACCACGTCATCACTAGGCAGACTGACTCTCTTCACTACCACGTCATCACTAGGCAGACTGACTCTCTTCACTACCACGTCATCACTAGGCAGACTGATTCTCTTCAGTACCACGTCATCACTAGGCAGACTGATTCTCTTCACTACCACGTCATCACTAGGCAGACTGACTCTCTTCAGTACCACGTCATCACTAGGCAGACTGATTCTCTTCACTACCACGTCATCACTAGGCAGACTGACTCTCTTCACTACCACGTCATCACTAGGCAGACTGACTCTCTTCACTACCACGTCATCACTAGGCAGACTGACTCTCTTCACTACCACGTCATCACTAGGCAGACTGATTCTCTTCAGTACCACGTCATCACTAGGCAGACTGATTCTCTTCACTACCACGTCATCACTAGGCAGACTGACTCTCTTCACTACCACGTCATCAATCAATCAATCAATCAATCAATTTTATTTTATATAGCCCTTCGTACATCAGCTAATATCTCGAAGTGCTGTACAGACACCCAGCCTAAAACCCCAAACAGCTAGTAATGCAGGTGTAGAAGCACGGTGGCTAGGAAAAACTCCCTAGAAAGGCCAAAACCTAGGAAGAAACCTAGAGAGGAACCAGGCTATGAGGGGTGGCCAGTCCTCTTCTGGCTGTGCCGGGTGGAGATTATAACAGAACTATGCCAAGATGTTCAAAAATGTTCATAAGTGACAAGCATGGTCAAATAATAATCATGAATAATTTTCAGTTGGCTTTTCATAGCCGATCATCAAGAGTTGAAAAACAACAGGTCTGGGACAGGTGGCGGTTCCATAACCGCAGGCAGAACAGCTGAAACTGGAATAGCAGCAAGGCCAGGCGGACTGGGGACAGCAAGGAGTCACCACGGGCGGCAGTCCCGACGCATGGTCCTAGGGCCCAGGTCCTCCGAGAGAAAGAAAGAGAGAAGGAGAAAATTAGAGAGAGCCAAGATTTTCAAAATTTCCATAAATGACAAGCATGGTCAAATAATAATCAGGAATAAATCTCAGTTGGCTTTTCATAGCCGATCATTAAGAGTTGAAAACAGCAGGTCTGGGACAGGTAGGGGTTCCATAACCGCAGGCAGAACAGTTGAAACTGGAATAGCAGCAAGGCCAGGCGGACTGGGGACAGCAAGGAGTCACCACGGCCGGTAGTCCCGACGTATGGTCCTAGGGCTCAGGTCCTCCGAGAGAAAGAAAGAGAGAAGGAGAAAATTAGAGAGAGCCAAGATTTTCAAAATGTTCATAAATGACAAGCATGGTCAAATAATAATCAGGAATAAATCTCAGTTGGCTTTTCATAGCCGATCATTAAGAGTTGAAAACAGCAGGTCTGGGACAGGTAGGGGTTCCGTAACCACAGGCAGAACAGTTGAAACTGGAATAGCAGCAAGGCCAGGCGGACTGGGGACAGCAAGGTGTCATCATGCCCGGTAGTCCTGACGTATGGTCCTAGGGCTCAGGTTCTCAGAGAGAAAGAGAGAACGAGAGAATTAGAGAGAGCATACTTAAATTCACACAGGACACTGGATAAGACAGGAGAAGTACTCCAGGTAACCAACTGACCCTAGCCCCCCGACACAAACTACTGCAGCATAAATACTGGAGGCTGAGACAGGAGCGGTCAGGAGACACTGTGGCCCCATCCGAAGAAACCCCCGGACAGGGCCAAATAGGAAGGATATAACCCCACCCACTTTGCCAAAGCACAGCCCCCGCACCACTAGAGGGAAATCCTCAACCACCAACTTACAATCCTGAGACAAGGCCGAGTATAGCCCACAAAGGTCTCCACCACAGCACAAACCAAGGGGGGGCGCCAACCCAGACAGGAAGATCACGTCAGTAACTCAACCCACTCAAGTGACGCACCCCTCCTAGGGACGGCATGAAAGAGCACCAGCAAGCCAGTGACTCAGCCCCTGTAACAGGGTTAGAGGCAGAGAATCCCAGTGGAGAGAGGGGAACCGGCCTGGCAGAGACAGCAAGGGCGGTTCGTTGCTCCAGAGCCTTTCCGTTCACCTTCACACTCCTGGGCCAGGCTACACTCAATCATATGACCTACTGAAGAGATAAGTCTTCAGTAAAGACTTAAAGGTTGAGACCGAGTCTGCGTCTCTCACATGGGTAGGCAGACTGTTCCATAAAAATGGAGATCTATAGGAGAAAGCCCTGCCTCCCGCTGTTTGCTTAGAAATTCTAGGGACAATTAGGAGGCCTGCGTCTTGTGACCGTAGCGTACGTATTGGTATGTACGGCAGGACCAACTCGGAAAGATAGGTAGGAGCAAGCCCATGTAACGCTTTATAGGTTAACAGTAAAACCTTGAAATCAGCCCTTGCCTTAACAGGAAGCCAGTGTAGGGAAGCTAGCACTGGAGTAATATGATCAAATTTCTTGGTTCTAGTCAGGATTCTAGCAGCCGTATTTAGCACTAACTGAAGTTTATTTAGTGCTTTATCCGGGTAGCCGGAAAGTAGAGCATTGCAGTAGTCTAACCTAGAAGTAACAAATGCATGGATTAATTTTTCTGCATCATTTTTGGACAGAAAATTTCTGATTTTTGCAATGTTACGTAGATGGAAAAAAGCTGTCCTTGAAACAGTCTTGATATGTTCGTCAAAAGAGAGATCAGGGTCAAGAGTAACGCCGAGGTCCTTCACAGTTTTATTTGAGACGACTTTACAACCATCAAGATGAATTGTCAGATTTAACAGAAGATCTCTTTGTTTCTTGGGACCTAGAACAAGCATCTCTGTTTTGTCCGAGTTTAAAAGTAGAAAGTTTTCAGCCATCCACTTCCTTATGTCTGAAACACAGGCTTCTAGCGAGGGCAATTTTGGGGCTTCACCATGTTTCATTGAAATGTACAGCTGTGTGTCATCCGCATAGCAGTGAAAGTTAACATTATGTTTTCGAATAACATCCCCAAGAGGTAAAATATATAGTGAAAACAATAGTGGTCCTAAAACGGAACCTTGAGGAACACCGAAATGTACAGTTGATTTGTCAGAGGACAGACCATTCACAGAGACAAACTGATATCTTTCCGACAGGTAAGATCTAAACCAGGCCAGAACTTGTCCGTGTAGACCAATTTGGGTTTCCAGTCTCTCCAAAAGAATGTGGTGATCGATGGTGTCAAAGGCAGCACTAAGGTCTAGTAGCACGAGGACAGATGCAGAGCCTCGGTCTGACGCCATTAAAAGGTCATTTACCACCTTCACAAGTGCAGTCTCAGTGCTATGATGGGGTCTAAAACCAGACTGAAGCATTTCGTATACATTATTTGTCTTCAGAAAGGCAGTGAGTTGCTGCGCAACAGCTTTTTCTAAAATCTTTGAGAGGAATGGAAGATTCGATATAGGCCGATAGTTTTTTATATTTTCCGGGTCAAGGTTTGGCTTTTTCAAGAGAGGCTTTATCACTGCCACTTTTAGTGAGTTTGGTACACATCCGGTGGATAGAGAGCTGTTTATTATGTTCAACATAGGAGGGCCAAGCACAGGAAGCAGCTCCTTCAGCAGTTTAGTAGGAATAGGATCCAGTATGCAGCTTGAAGGTTTAGAGGCCATGATTATTTTCATCATTGTGTCAAGAGATATAGTACTAAAACACTTAAGTGTCTCTCCCGATCCCAGGCCCTCGCAGAGCTGTGCAGATCCAGGACAGCTAAGCCCTGGAGGAATACGCAGATTCAAAGAGGAGTCCGTAATTTGCTTTCTAATGGTCATGATCTTTTCCTCAAAGAAGTTCATGAATTTATTACTGCTGAAGTGAAAGCCATCCTCTCTTGGGGAATGCTGCTTTTTAGTTAGTTTCGCAACAGTATCAAAAAGAAATTTTGGATTGTTCTTATTTTCCTCGATTAAGTTGGAAAAGTAGGATGAGCGAGCAGCAGTGAGGGCTCTTCGGTACTGCACGGTACTGTCTTTCCAAGCTAGTCGGAAGACTTCCAGTTTGGTGTGGCGCCATTTCCGTTCCAATTTCCTGGAAGCTTGCTTCAAAGCTCGGGTATTTTCTGTATACCAGGGAGCTAGTTTCTTATGACAAATGTTTTTCGTTTTTAGGGGTGCAACTGCATCTAGGGTATTGCGCAAGGTTAAATTGTGTTCCTCAGTTAGGTGGTTAACTGATTTTTGTCCTCTGACGTCCTTGGGTAGGCAGAAGGAGTCTGGAAGGGCATCAAGGAATTTTTGTGTTGTCTGAGAATTTATAGCACGACTTTTGATGCTCCTTGGTTGGGGTCTGAGCAGATTATTTGTTGCGATTGCAAACGTAATAAAATGGTGGTCCGATAGTCCAGGATTATGTGGAAAAACATTAAGATCTACAACATTTATTCCATGGGACAAAACTAGGTCCAGAGTATGACTGTGGCAGTGAGTAGGTCCAGAGACATGTTGGACAAAACCCACTGAGTCGATAATGGCTCCGAAAGACTTTTGGAGTGGGTCTGTGGACTTCTCCATGTGAATATTAAAATCACCAAAAATTAGAATATGATCTGCTATGACTACAAGGTCTGATAGGAATTCAGGAAACTCAGAGAGGAACGCTGTATATGGCCCAGGAGGCCTGTAAACAGTAGCTATAAAAAGTGATTGAGTAGGCTGCATAGATTTCATGACTAGAAGCTCAAAAGACGAAAACGCCATTTTTTTTTTTGTAAATTGAAATTTGCTATCGTAAATGTTAGCAACACCTCCGCCTTTGCGGGATGCACGGGGGATATGGTCACTAGTGTAACCAGGAGGTGAGGCCTCATTTAACACAGTAAATTCATCAGGCTTAAGCCATGTTTCAGTCAGGCCAATCACATCAAGATTATGATCAGTGATTAGTTCATTGACTATGACTGCCTTTGAAGTGAGGGATCTAACATTAAGTAACCCTATTTTGAGATGTGAGGTATCACGATCTCTTTCAATGATGGCAGGAATGGAGGAGGTCTTTATCCTAGTCATCACTAGGCAGACTGACTCTCTTCACTACCACGTCATCAGATGACATCATGACTATATTATATGACATTATATGAAGCATTATAACAGGCCTGAAGGCTACATAGCTTCAGTAAGGTCATTACTGATAAACACAGAAGTTCCATTTAGTATTCCAATTTCACTACATAGTGTCATTCTGCTGTGGGCTAACAAGGCACACACACACACACACACACACACACACACACACACACACACACACACACACACACACACACACACACACACACACACACACACACACACACACACACACACACACACACACACACACACACACACACACACACACACACACACACACACACACACACACACACACACACACACAACCTCCATCTAATCACACTGCTGCTCATTAAAACACAGGCAGAAAAACCTTTCCCTGTTTATGAGGTGGTTCTGCATTACTGCTGTCAATATGTGGCTCTGACAACTCTATCCAAACCACTGCATTCTGATATCTCTATCAAAACCACTGCATTCTGATATCTCTATCCAAACCACTGCATTCTGATATCTCTATCAAAACCACTGCATTCTGATATCTCTGTCCAAACCACTGCATTCTGATATCTCTGTCCAAAGCACTGCATTCTGATATCTCTGTCCAAACCACTGCCTTCTGATATCTCTATCCAAACCACTGCATTCTGATATCTCTATCCAAACCACTGCATTCTGATATCTCTATCCAAACCACTGCATTCTGATATCTCTATCCAAACCACTGCATTCTGATATCTCTGTCCAAACCACTGCATTCTGATATCTCTATCCAAACCACAGCATTCTGATATCTCTGTCCAAACCACTGCATTCTGATATCTTTGTCCAAACCACTGCATTCTGATATCTCTATCCAAACCACTGCATTCTGATATCTCTGTCCAAACCACTGCATTCTGATATCTTTGTCCAAACCACTGCATTCTGATATCTCTGTCCAAACCACAGCATTCTAATATCTCTGTCCAAACCACTGCAATCTGATATCTCTGTCCAAAAACAGAAATACAGCTCCTCTCCTCCTCCTCCTCCCTCCCCTAACCTCTTCCTCCCTCCCCATGCCTCCTCACCCCTCCTCTAACCTCCTCCTACCACCGCTAACCCCCCCTCTCATTTCCTTCATCCTCCTCCCTCCCTCCCCCTCCCTCTCCAATCCTCATCCCCGCTCCCCTAACCACCCCCCTCCCCTAACCCCATCCCTCCCCTAACCTCCTCCCTCCCTCCCTAACCTCCTCCTCCCTCCCCTATCCTCCTCCCTCCCTAACCTCCTCCTCCCTCCCCTAACCTCCTCCCTCCGCTAACCTCCTCCTCCCTCCCTCCCTCCCTCCCCTATCCTCCTCCTCCTTCCCCTCCTCCTCCCTCCCCTATCCATCCCCTCCTCCCCTATCCTCATCATCCCTCCCCTAACTTCCTCCCTCCCTTAGCTCCTCCTCCCTCCCCTAACCTCCTCATCCTCCCTCCCCTAATCTCCTCCTCCTCCCTCCCCTATCCTCCTCCTCCCTCCCCTACCCTCCTCATCCTCCCTCCCCTAACCTCATCCTCCTCCCTCCCTAACATCCTCCCTCCACTCCTTCCCCTAACCTCCTCCTTCATCCCCTAATCTCATCCTCCTCCCTCTCCTATCCTCCTCCTCCTCCCTCCCATAACCTCCTCCTCCCATCCCTAATCTCCATCTCTTCCCTCCCCTCTCCCCTAACCTCATCCCTCCCCTAACCTCCTCCTCCCATCCCTAATCTCCACCTCTTCCCTCCCCTCTCCCCTAACCTCATCCTACCTCCCCTAATCTCCTCCTACTCCCTCCCCTACCCTCCTCATCCCTCCCTAACCTCATCCTCCTCCCTCCCCTAACATCCTCCCTCCCCTAACCTCCTCCTCCCTCCACTAACCTCCTCCTTCAACCCCTAATCTCCTCCTCCTCCTTCCCCTATCCTGCTCCTCCTCCCTCCCCTAACCTCATGCCTCCCCTAACCTCCTTCATCCCCTAACCTCCTCCTCCCTCCCCTAACCTCCTCCTTCCCTTTCCTCCTCATCCCTCCCTTAACCTCCTCCTCCCTCCATTAACCTCCTCCTCCCTCCCCTAACCTCCTCCTCCCATCCCTAATATCCACCTCTTCCCTCCCCTCTCCCCTAACCTCCTCCCTCCTCTAACCTCCTCCTCCCATCCCTAATCTCCACCTCTTCCCTCCCCTCTCCCCTAACCTCCTCCCTCCCCTAACCTCCTCCTCCCTCCCCTAACCTCCTCCTCCCTCCCCTAACCACCTCCTCCCTCCCCTAATCTCATCCTCTTCCCTCCCCTCTACCCTAACCTCATCCCTCCCCTAACCTCCTCCCTCCCTCCCTCCCCTAACCTCCTCCTCCCCTAACCTCCTCCCTCCCTCCCTCCCCTAACCTCCTCCCTCCCTCCCTCCCCTAACCTCCTCCTTCCCTTTCCTCCTCATCCCTCCCTTAACCTCCTCCTCCCTCCCCAATCCTCCTCCTCCCTTCCTTAACCTCCTTCTCCCCTAACCTCCTCCCCCTCCCTCACCTAACCTCCTCCTTCCTCCTCCTCCCTCCACTAACCTCCTCCTCCCTCCCCTTGCTTCTTCCTCCCTCCCCTTGCCTCCTCCTCCCTCCCCTTGCCTCCTCCCTCCCCTAACCTCCTCCCCCTCCCTCCTCCACGAACCCCCTCCCCCCTAATATCCTCATCCTCCCTCCCCTAACCTCCTCCTCCTCCCTCCCCTAACCTCCTCCTCCTCCCTCCACTAACCTGCTCCTCCTCCCTCCCCTAACCTCCTCCTCCTCCCTCCACTAACCTGCTCCTCATCCCTCCCCTAACCTCCTCCTCCCCCTAACCTCCTCCCTCCCTCCCTCCCCTAACCTCCTCCTCCCCTAACCTCCTCCCTCCCTCCCTCCCTCCCCTAACCTCCTCCTTCCCTTTCCTCCTCATCCCTCCCTTAACCTCCTCCTCCCTCCCCCATCCTCCTCATCCCTCCCTTAACCTCCTCCTCCCTCCCCCATCCTCCTCATCCCTCCCTTAACCTCCTCCTCCCTCCCCTATCCTCCTCCTCCCTTCCTTAACCTCCTTCTCCCCTAACCTCCTCCCCCTCCCTCACCTAACCTCCTCCTTCCTCCTCCTCCCTCCACTAACCTCCTCCTCCCTCCCCTTGCTTCTTCCTCCCTCCCCTTGCCTCCTCCTCCCTCCCCTTGCCTCCTCCCTCCCCTAACCTCCTCCCCCTCCCTCCTCCACGAACCCCCTCCCCCCCTAATATCCTCATCCTCCCTCCCCTAACCTCCTCCTCCCCCCTCCACTAACCTGCTCCTCCTCCCTCCCCTAACCTCCTCCTCCCTCCCCTTGCCTCCGTCCTCCCTCCACTAACCTCCTCCTCCTCCCTCCCCTAACCTCCTCCTCCTCCCTCCCCTATCCTCCTCCCTCCCCTAACCTCCTTCCTCCCCTAATCTCCACCTCCTCCCTCCACTAACCTCCTCCTCCCCTAATTTCCTCCTCCTCTCTCCCCTACCCTCCTCCCTCAACTAACCACCTCCTCCTCCCTCCCCTAACCACCTCCTCCTCCCTCCCCTAACCACCTCCTCCTCTATCCACTAACCACCTCCTCCTCCCTCGCCTATCCTCCTTCTCTCTCCCCTAACCTCCTCCATCCCCTAATCTCCTCCTCCCCTAACCTCCCTTTCCTCTCCTTCCTCCCTCCCCCTCCCTCCCTTTGTCCTCCTCCTCCCTTTGTCCTCCTCCTCCTCTCTGGCATCCATCCCTCCATCCATCCCAAGCCTACTTGAAGGTAATATCACTCACTGTTGCCCCTAGTGATCGGTTTCAAATGCATTTCCCAGCGTCCTCAGGACACGGATAGACGTCCAATTTCAAAGTCACTCTTGAGCGATCTGCCTCTCCCTCTTTCCCTCTGTAGTAAATCTGAAGGGGCCTATACCAGTTTTACAGGAACAGCATCTTATTAAATGGTTGATTTCAGATGGCAGACTGTGAATGTTTTAAATTAACTTTATTGATCTGTGAGTGGGTCTGTGTGTGCATGTGTGTGTTTCTGTGTGTCTGTCTCTCCGTGTGTGTGTGTTTCTGTGTGTCTGTCTCTCCGTGTGCGTGTGTGTGTGTGTGTGTGTGTTTCTGTGTGTCTGTCTCTCCGTGTGTGTGTGTGTGTCTGTGTGTCTGTCTCTCCGTGTGTGTGTGTGTCTGTGTGTCTGTCTCTCCGTGTGTGTGTTTCTGTGTGTCTGTCTCTCCGTGTGTGTGTGTGTGGAGATTTACACCTCCACCATTAAAGAGGAGCTCTAAACCAGGACTGGCCGCTCGCCGCCTTACGAGAGACCTTTGCTCCCTCCTCTCTCTCTCTCCCTCTCCCCTCCTTTATTTTTTCTCTTTATACTTAGAATGGTGATGCCACAGAGAGAGACAGAGAGAAAGAGCAAGAAAGACAGACAGAAAGACAGACAGATAAATAGACAAAAAGACAGACAGAAAGCATCACGGCACAGCCAGAAGAGGACTGGCCACCCCCCATAGCCTGGTTCCTCTCTAGGTTTCTTCCTAGGTTTTGGCCTTTCTGGAGAGTTTTTCCTAGCCACCGTGCTTCTACGCCTGCATTGCTTGCTGTTTGGGGTTTTAGGCTGGGTTTCTGTACAGCACTTTGAGATATCAGCTGATGTACGAAGGGCTATATAAATAAAATTGATTTGATTTGATCACACACAGATTAGCGAGGAAGAGAGGCTACATATTCACTCTAACAGAAATAAGAGGTTTCACAGCCCAGGGAAAGGAGAAAAGAGGGGAGGAGAAGAGGAATGGAGAAGGCAGGGGATAAGAGGAGTGATTGACGGAGAGGAGGGAGGGGAGGAAGGACTAATAACCCACCATATCAGTGGGAGGCAGGAGGGTCTGTGTCCTCTTCATGACATCACTCTCTGAGTATGAAGCTTCCCATAAACCCCTCTGTTCCCTGGGGTCTCCCAACCATGACATCAGGGAGGGGGAAAGAGAGGGAGAGAGAGAGAGAGAGAGAGAGAGAGAGAGAGAGAGAGAGAGAGAGAGGGGGGTGGGTTGAGGGACTGGTAACCCAGAGATAGATTAGATAGAGGGATGCAAGAGGTTTGTCTTCTTCTACATTTGAGTAATGGAAGGAACAGCCAATCAACTCAGGCTCTTTCTCTATTTACCTCACACACACAAAGAAGTCTCTGTACATAAGCACCCTCAGGCTGCAAGGCTGGAAAATCTCTCTTTTCCCACTGATGTCAATCACATCAGTCCTGCTAGCAGAGTGGAGGGTACAGGTACAGGAGGTATAGACAGGAAGTGGAGGGTACAGGGGGTATAGACAGGAACTGGAGGGTACAGGAGGTATAGACAGGAAGTGGAGGGTACAGGGGGTATAGACAGGAACTGGAGGGTACAGGAGGTATAGACAGGAACTGGAGGGTACAGGAGGTATAGACAGGAAGTGGAGGGTACAGGAGGTATAGACAGGAACTGGAGGGTACAGGAGGTATAGACAGGAACTAGAGGGTACAGGAGGTATAGACAGGAACTGGAGGGTAGAGGAGGTATAGACAGGAACTGGAGGGAACAGGAGGTATAGACAGGAACTGGAGGGTAGAGGAGGTATAGACAGGAACTGGAGGGTACAGGAGGTATAGACAGGAACTGGAGGGTACAGGAGGTATAGACAGGAACTGGAGGGTACAGGAGGTATAGACAGGAACTGGAGGGTACAGGAGGTATAGACAGGAACTGGAGGGTAGAGGAGGTATAGACAGGAACTGGAGGGAACAGGAGGTATAGACAGGAACTGGAGGGTACAGGAGGTATAGACAGGAACTGGAGGGTACAGGAGGTATAGACAGGAACTGGAGGGTACAGGAGGTATAGACAGGAACTGGAGGGTAGAGGAGGTATAGACAGGAACTGGAGGGTAGAGGAGGTATAGACAGGAACTGGAGGGTAGAGGAGGTATAGACAGGAACTGGAGGGTACAGGAGGTATAGACAGGAACTGGAGGGTAGAGGAGGTATAGACAGGAACTGGAGGGTACAGGAGGTATAGACAGGAACTGGAGGGTAGAGGAGGTATAGACAGGAACTGGAGGGTAGAGGAGGTATAGACAGGAACTGGAGGGTACAGGAGGTATAGACAGGAACTGGAGGGTAGAGGAGGTATAGACAGGAACTGGAGGGTAGAGGAGGTATAGACAGGAACTGGAGGGTAGAGGAGGTATAGACAGGAACTGGAGGGTAGAGGAGGTATAGACAGGAACTGGAGGGTACAGGAGGTATAGACAGGAACTGGAGGGTAGAGGAGGTATAGACAGGAACTAGAGGGTACAGGAGGTATAGACAGGAACTGGAGGGTAGAGGAGGTATAGACAGGAACTGGAGGGTAGAGGAGGTATAGACAGGAACTGGAGGGTACAGGAGGTATAGACAGGAACTGGAGGGTACAGGAGGTATAGACAGGAACTGGAGGGTAGAGGAGGTATAGACAGGAACTGGAGGGAACAGGAGGTATAGACAGGAACTGGAGGGTACAGGAGGTATAGACAGGAACTGGAGGGTAGAGGAGGTATAGACATGAACTGGAGGGTAGAGGAGGTATAGACAGGAACTGGAGGGTACAGGAGGTATAGACAGGAACTGGAGGGTACAGGAGGTATAGACAGGAACTGGAGGGTAGAGGAGGTATAGACAGGAACTGGAGGGTACAGGAGGTATAGACAGGAACTGGAGGGTAGAGGAGGTATAGACAGGAACTGGAGGGTACAGGAGGTATAGACAGGAACTGGAGGGTAGAGGAGGTATAGACAGGAACTGGAGGGTACAGGAGGTATAGACAGGAACTGGAGGGTACAGGAGGTATAGACAGGAACTGGAGGGTACAGGAGGTATAGACAGGAACTGGAGGGTACAGGAGGTATAGACAGGAACTGGAGGGTAGAGGAGGTATAGACAGGAACTGGAGGGTACAGGAGGTATAGACAGGAACTGGAGGGTAGAGGAGGTATAGACAGGAACTGGAGGGTACAGGAGGTATAGACAGGAACTGGAGGGTAGAGGAGGTATAGACAGGAACTGGAGGGTAGAGGAGGTATAGACAGGAACTGGAGGGTACAGGAGGTATAGACAGGAACTGGAGGGTACAGGAGGTATAGACAGGAACTGGAGGGTAGAGGAGGTATAGACAGGAACTGGAGGGAACAGGAGGTATAGACAGGAACTGGAGGGTACAGGAGGTATAGACAGGAACTGGAGGGTAGAGGAGGTATAGACATGAACTGGAGGGTAGAGGAGGTATAGACAGGAACTGGAGGGTACAGGAGGTATAGACAGGAACTGGAGGGTACAGGAGGTATAGACAGGAACTGGAGGGTAGAGGAGGTATAGACAGGAACTGGAGGGTACAGGAGGTATAGACAGGAACTGGAGGGTAGAGGAGGTATAGACAGGAACTGGAGGGTACAGGAGGTATAGACAGGAACTGGAGGGTACAGGAGGTATAGACAGGAACTGGAGGGTACAGGAGGTATAGACAGGAACTGGAGGGTACAGGAGGTATAGACAGGAACTGGAGGGTACAGGAGGTATAGACAGGAACTGGAGGGTACAGGAGGTATAGACAGGAACTGGAGGGTACAGGAGGTATAGACAGGAACTGGAGGGTACAGGTCACCCCTCCTGTCTCAACCTCCAGTATTTATGCTGCAGTAGTTTATGTGTCGGGGGGCTAGGTTCAGTTTGTTATATCTGGAGTACTTGTCATGTCTTATCCGGTGTCCTGTGTGAATTTAAGTATGCTCTCTAATTCTCTCTTTCTCTTTTTTCTTTCTCTCTCTCGGAGGACCTGAGCCCTAGGACCATGCCTCAGGACTACCTGGCATGATGACTCTTTGCTGTCCCCAGTCCACCTGTCCCCAGTCCACCTGGCCAACTGTTCTGCCTGCGGCTATGGAACCCTGACCTGTTCACCGGACGTGCTACCTGTCCCAGACCTGCTGTTTTCAACTCTCTAGAGACCGCAGGAGCGGTAGAGATACTCTCAATGATCGGCTATGAAAAGCCAACTGACATTTACTCCTGAGGTGCTGACTTGCTGCACCCTCTACAACTACTGTGATTATTATTATTTGACCATGCTGGTCATTTATGAACATTTGAACATCTTGGCCATGTTCTGTTATAATCTCCACCCGGCACAGCCAGAAGAGGACTGGCCACCCCTCATAGCCTGGTTCCTCTCTAGGTTTCTTCCTAGGTTTTGGCCTTTCTAGGGAGTTTTTCCTAGCCACCGTGCTTCTACACCTGCATTGCTTGCTGTTTGGGGTTTTAGGCTGGGTTTCTGTACAGCACTTTGAGATATCAGCTGATGTACGAAGGGCTATATAAATAAATTTGATTTGATTTTAGAGGTAGAGCAGGTATAGACAGGAACTGGAGGGTAGAGAAGGTATAGACAGGAACTGGAGGGTACAGGAGGTATAGACAGGAACTGGAGGGTACAGGAGGTATAGACAGGAAGTGGAGGGTAGAGGAGGTATAGACAGGAACTGGAGGGTACAGGAGGTATAGACAGGAACTGGAGGGTACAGGAGGTATAGACAGGAACTAGAGGGTAGAGGAGGTATAGACAGGAAGTGGAGGGTACAGGAGGTATAGACAGGAACTAGAGGGTACAGGAGGTATAGACAGGAACTGGAGGGTAGAGGAGGTATAGACAGGAACTGGAGGGTACAGGAGGTATAGACAGGAACTGGAGGGTACAGGAGGTATAGACAGGAACTGGAGGGTAGAGGAGGTATAGACAGGAACTGGAGGGAACAGGAGGTATAGACAGGAACTGGAGGGTACAGGAGGTATAGACAGGAACTGGAGGGTAGAGGAGGTATAGACATGAACTGGAGGGTAGAGGAGGTATAGACAGGAACTGGAGGGTACAAGAGGTATAGACAGGAACTGGAGGGTACAGGAGGTATAGACAGGAACTGGAGGGTAGAGGAGGTATAGACAGGAACTGGAGGGTACAGGAGGTATAGACAGGAACTGGAGGGTAGAGGAGGTATAGACAGGAACTGGAGGGTACAGGAGGTATAGACAGGAACTGGAGGGTAGAGGAGGTATAGACAGGAACTGGAGGGTACAGGAGGTATAGACAGGAACTGGAGGGTACAGGAGGTATAGACAGGAACTGGAGGGTACAGGAGGTATAGACAGGAACTGGAGGGTACAGGAGGTATAGACAGGAACTGGAGGGTACAGGAGGTATAGACAGGAACTGGAGGGTACAGGTCACCCCTCCTGTCTCAACCTCCAGTATTTATGCTGCAGTAGTTTATGTGTCGGGGGGCTAGGTTCAGTTTGTTATATCTGGAGTACTTGTCATGTCTTATCCGGTGTCCTGTGTGAATTTAAGTATGCTCTCTAATTCTCTCTTTCTCTTTTTTCTTTCTCTCTCTCGGAGGACCTGAGCCCTAGGACCATGCCTCAGGACTACCTGGCATGATGACTCTTTGCTGTCCCCAGTCCACCTGTCCCCAGTCCACCTGGCCAACTGTTCTGCCTGCGGCTATGGAACCCTGACCTGTTCACCGGACGTGCTACCTGTCCCAGACCTGCTGTTTTCAACTCTCTAGAGACCGCAGGAGCGGTAGAGATACTCTCAATGATCGGCTATGAAAAGCCAACTGACATTTACTCCTGAGGTGCTGACTTGCTGCACCCTCTACAACTACTGTGATTATTATTATCTGACCCTGCTGGTCATTTATGAACATTTGAACATCTTGGCCATGTTCTGTTATAATCTCCACCCGGCACAGCCAGAAGAGGGCTGGCCACCCCTCATAGCCTGGTTCCTCTCTAGGTTTCTTCCTAGGTTTTGGCCTTTCTAGGGAGTTTTTCCTAGCCACCGTGCTTCTACACCTGCATTGCTTGCTGTTTGGGGTTTTAGGCTGGGTTTCTGTACAGCACTTTGAGATATCAGCTGATGTACGAAGGGCTATATAAATAAATTTGATTTGATTTTAGAGGTAGAGCAGGTATAGACAGGAACTGGAGGGTAGAGAAGGTATAGACAGGAACTGGAGGGTACAGGAGGTATAGACAGGAACTGGAGGGTACAGGAGGTATAGACAGGAAGTGGAGGGTAGAGGAGGTATAGACAGGAACTGGAGGGTACAGGAGGTATAGACAGGAACTGGAGGGTACAGGAGGTATAGACAGGAACTAGAGGGTAGAGGAGGTATAGACAGGAAGTGGAGGGTACAGGAGGTATAGACAGGAACTAGAGGGTACAGGAGGTATAGACAGGAACTGGAGGGTAGAGGAGGTATAGACAGGAACTGGAGGGTACAGGTTCCTGTCTGCTAAGGTTCACTGGAGAATTGTCACGCCGACACGCACCCCACGGCTGTGTGACGAATCAGATATCTCTGTTATTTACTCTACCCCCAAAACCAGAGCAGTAACTACCCTGCTGACCGTAGAGTCCCAGAGAACACAGAGAGCCTAATGCAGCTAGGCCATTTCCTGTGAGCACTGAGCACACACACACCCTCTCTATTAGTTTCATGTGTGAGTCGAGCCCAGCCCAGACCAGACCAGACTCTAAGGGAACTATTTCATGACTGCATCATTAGACCAATAACAGCCTCACATTAATCTCACTACCACACCACCTCCCATTACTGCTACACATTCTCATTCTCCATTATTTCACCTCACAGTAACACTGCTCTTCCTCTCTGATTTCTAACCAACTACTTAGGATTTGATTTGTCATCTATTAGAATGTTTAAGAAAGACTGGACGACCCAGAGAGAAAAGGAGAGAAAGAGAGAGAGACAGAGAAGAATGGGAGAGAAGGATGGGAGAGAGAGAGAGAAGGAGAGAGAGAGAGAAGGATGGGAGAGAGCGAGAGAATGGGAGAGAAGGAGGGAGAGAGAGAAGGATGGGAGAGAGCGAGAGAATGGGAGAGCAGGGAGAGAGCGAGAGAATGGGAGAGAAGGAGGGAGAGAGAGAAGGATGGGAGAGAGCGAGAGAACGGGGGAGAGGAGGGAGAGCAAAGAAGAAAGATAACGGGAGAGAAAGATAATGGGAGAAAGATAATGGTCCCATACCAAGGAAGGCCTACAGCAGCACCTAGATCTTCTGCACAGATTCGGTCAGACCTGGGTCCTGTCAGTAAATCTCAGTAAGACAAAAATAATGGTGTTCCAAAAAAGGTCCAGTTGCCAAGACCACAAATATAAATTCCTTCTAGACACCGTTACCCTAGAACACACAAAAAACTATACATACCTCGGCCTAAACATCAGGGCCACAGGTAACTTCCACAAAGCTGTGAATGATCGGAGAGACAAGGCAAGAAGGGCCTTCTATGCCATCAAAAGGAACATAAAATTCAACATACCAATTAGGATGTGGCTAAAAATACTTGAATCAGTTATAGAACCCATTGCCCTTTATGGTTGTGAGGTCTGGGGTCCGCTCACCAACCAAGCATTCACTAAATGGAACAAACACCAAATTGAGACTCTGCATGCAGAATTCTGCAAAAATATTGTCAGTGTACAACGTAAAACACCAAATAATGCAGAGCAGAATAAGGCCGATACCCGCTAATTCCAAAACCTTCCATAACAAAGCCCTCACCTACAGAGAGATGAACCTGGAGAAGAGTCCCCTAAGCAAGCTGGTCCTGGGGCTCTGTTCACAAACACAAACACAACCCACAGAGCCCCAGGACAGCAACACAATTAGACCCAACCAAATCATGAAAAACCAAAAAGATAATTACTTGACACATTGGAGAGAATTAACAAAAACATAGAGCAAACTAGAATGCCATTTGGCCCTAAACAGAGAGTACACAGTGGCAGAATACCTGACCACTGTGACTGACCCAAACATAAGGAAAGCTTTGACTATGTACAGACTCAGTGAGCATAGCCTTGCTATTGAGAAAGGCCGCCGTAGGCAGACCTGGCTCTCAAGAGAAGACAGGCTATGTGCACACTGGCCACAAAATGAGGTGGAAACTGAGCTGCACTTCCTAAACTCCTGCCAAATGTATGACCATATTAGAGAGACATATTTCCCTCAGATTACACAGATTCACAAAGAATTCAAAAACAAATCCAATTTTGATAAACTCCCATATCTACTGGGTGAAATACCACAGTGTTCCATCACAGCAGCAAGATTTGTGACCTGTTGCCACAAGAAAAGGGCAACCAGTGAAGAACAAACACCATTGTAAATACAACCCAAATGTACCTGTATTTATTTTCCCTTTGTACTTAAACTATTTGCATATCATTACAACACAGTATATAGACAAAATATGACATTTGAAATGTCTTTATTATTTTTGAACTTTTGTGAAGTATAATGTTTACTGTGCATTTTTTATTGTTTATTTAACTTTTGTTTATTATCTATTTCACTTGCTTTGGCAATGTTAACATAGGTTCCCCATGCCAATAAAAGCCCCTTGAATTGAATTGAATTGAGAGAAGATGGGAGAGAGAGAGAGAGAGAGAGAGAGAGAGAGAGAGAGAGAGAGAGAGAGAGAGAGAGAGAGAGAGAGAGAGAGAGAGAGAATTGGAGAGCGAGAGAGAGAGAGAGAAAGAGAGAGAATTGGAGAGAGAGAGAATGGGAGAGACAGAGAGAGAATTGGAGAGAGAGAGAATGGGAGAGAGGGGGGAGAGCTAAGACGAGAGATAATGGGAGAAAGAGAAAGGAAAAGAAAGATAATGGGAGAGAAAGAGAGGTAATGGGAGAGAGAGAGAGGTAATGGGAGAGAGAGAGGGGCAATGGGAGAGAGAGAGAGGTAATGGGAGAGAGAGAGGGGTAATGGGAGAGAGAGAGAGGTAATGGGAGAGAGAGAGGGGTAATGGGAGAGAGAGAGGGGCAATGGGAGAGAGAGAGAGGTAATGGGAGAGAGAGAGAGGTAATGGGAGAGAGAGAGGGGCAATGGGAGAGAGAGAGAGGTAATGGGAGAGAGAGAGGGGTAATGGGAGAGAGAGAGGGGTAATGGGAGAGAGAGAGAGGTAATGGGAGAGAGAGAGGGGTAATGGGAGAGAGAGAGGGGCAATGGGAGAGAGAGAGGGGTAATGGGAGAGAGAGAGGGGTAATGGGAGAGAGAGAGAGGTAATGGGAGAGAGAGAGGGGTAATGGGAGAGAGAGAGAGGTAATGGGAGAGAGAGAGGGGTAATGGGAGAGAGAGAGAGGTAATGGGAGAGAGAGAGGGGTAATGGGAGAGAGAGAGGGGTAATGGGAGAGAGAGAGAGGTAATGGGAGAGAGAGAGGGGTAATGGGAGAGAGAGAGGGGCAATGGGAGAGAGAGAGAGTGCACTTTCTTATGCTCCTTCTGCCCCTGCAACAAGGACCTCAACAGGACAGTCGCACATATGCCCAGAGCAACAGTCCCCACCCCCACTATTACACCCGCCCAAACCCCATCCTGCGTTTTAAGAGCTATGTATTAGTTGCTCAACAAGCTCTGCTCACACCTACTGTGATAGTCCGGGGCCTAAACCACACGGAAACCACACTAGACACTATGGAACACAAAGCTTTTACTATCTCATCCTGGAATATACTGAGGTCATCTGCTGTTGGCCTAAAGAGCAGGAACCTGGACTTCAACATTAAAAAAAACTTCAACATAAAAATGTTTTAACCTCCATGTATCAATCATTTAAAAAAAACAAAATCCATTATATTACCCAATAACGCAACAATAACTAAATTAAAAGCTCAAATCTATAAAACCAAAGAAGGCTTGTGGTCTAGACAACATCAGAAATGAAACGCTGAAAAACCTGAGATGCAAAATGCTTAAATTGTTCAACATGGTACTAACTTCTGGCTGCTCTCTTGATGTCGGGAACCAGGGGCTCATCTCCCCTATCCACAAAAGACAAATCAGACCCCAATAATTACAGGGGAATCTGTATAAAGACCAACTTGGGAAAGGTTTTCTGTAGCATTTTGAATTCAAGAATTCAAACCTTTCTTATACAAAAAAAGTAATAAGTAAATGTCCAAATACTCCAACAATCACACAACTGACCATACAGTTGAAGTCGGAAGTTTACATACACTTAGGTTGGAGTAATTAAAACTCGTTTTCAACAACTCCACAAATGTCTTGTTAAAATAACAAACTATAGTTTTGGCAAGTAGGTTTGGACATCTACTTTGTAATTTTGACACAAGTAATTTTTCCAACAATTGTTTACAGACAGATTATTTCCCTTATAATTCACTGTGTCACAATTCCAGTGGGTCAGAAGTTTACATACACTAAGTTGACTGTGCCTTTAAACAGCTTGGAAAATTCCAGAAAATGTTGTCATGGCTTTAGAAGCTTCTGATATGCTAATCGACATAATTTGAATCAATTGGAGGTGTACCTGTGGATGTATTTCAAGTCCTACCTTCAAACTCAGTGCCTCTTTGCTTGACATAATGGGAAAATCAAAAGAAATCAGCCAAGACCTCAGAAAAAATTTGTAGACCTCCACAAGTCTGGTTCATCCTTGGGAGCAATTTCCAAACGCCTGAAGGTACCATGTTCATCTGTACAAACAATAGTATGCAAGTGTAAACACCATGGGACCACGCAGCCGTCATACCGCTCAGGAAGGAGACGCGTTCTGTCTCCTAGAGATGAATGTACTTTGGTGCGAAAAGTGCAAATCAATCCCAGAACAACAGCAAAGGACCTTGTGAAGATGCTGGAGGAAACAGGTACAAAAATATCTATATCCACAGTAAAATGAGTCCTATATCGACATAACCTGAAAGGCCGCTCAGCAAGGAAGAAGCCACTGCTCCAAAATCGCCATAAATAAGCCAGACTACGGTTTGCAACTGCACATGCAGTTGAGAAATGTCCTCTGGTCTGATGAAACAAAAATAGAACTGTTTGGCCATAATGACCATCATTATGTTTGGAGGAAAAAGGGGGAGGCTTGCAAGCCGAAGAACACCATCCCAACCGTGAAGCCCGGGGGTGGCAGCATCATGTTGTGGGGGGAGGAGGAATGTCAGGAGGAATGGGCCAAAATTCACCCAACTTATTATGGAAGCTCATGGAAGGCTAATCAAAATGTTTGACGCAAGTTAAACAATTTAAAGGCAATGCTACCAAATACTAATTGAGTGCATGTAAACGTTTGACCCACTGGGAATGTGATGAAAGAAATAAAAGCTGAAATAAATAATTCTCTCTACTATTATTCTGACATTACACATTCTTAAAATAAAGTGGTGATCCTAACTGACCTAGAACAGGGAATTTTTACTAGGATTAAATGTCAGGATTTATGAAACGTTTAAATGTATTTGGCTAAGGTGTATGTAAACTTCCGACTTAAACTTTATATAAACCTAATTAACACACTAATTAATAAACACGTCCACCAAAAATAAGAGGACAAAATCTTTGCTTAGTTTATTGACTTTAAAAATAGCATTTGATTCTATTTGCCATGAAGGTCTATTCTTCCAAATTCTCCAGTGGGTGTATGACATAATAAAATCTATGTATACATAAAACAAGTGTGCAGTCACAACGTTGAGGTGTGAGACAAGGCTGCAGTTTGAGTCCAAACCTATTCAACATTTCTATCAATGAATTATCAGACAAGTTGGATCATTCTGCAGTCCTAAGAC
>NC_092112.1:4700046-4800046 GCF_045679555.1 Salvelinus alpinus | reverse complement strand
CCCTGTAAAATAACACATTTTCATTGAGTGCACCCCCCTACACATTTATATTACATATGTGGTGTTCGGGTCCACACTCTACCCCAGCCAGGTGCAAATTGGGGGAGGGACACAACAAATAAATAGCTTTTCATATGTGGCTCCTTACTACAATCAGTCTGGCAAAAATAATCTCTGCTCAGAGGGCCTTCGAAAACATCAATTGCAGAGAGAGAAGTTAGTGTGGAAGGAGCGTCTTCCACATTGGAAGATAAAGACTTTCAGAATATGAGGATCATGTCTCTGTTATGTTATCCTTTCTGGAAGAAGAGCAGCCAGCCCCAGAACCAGCCCATCAGCAGCCAGCCCCAAGACCAGCCCCAGGACCAGCCCGTCAGCAACCAGCCCCAGGACCAGCCCGTCAGCAGCCAGCCCCAGGACCAGCCCCAGGACCAGCCCATCAGCAACCTGCGCCAGGACCAGCCCGTCAGCAGCAAGCCCCAGGACCAGCCCCAGGACCAGCCCATCAGCAGCCAGTCCCAGGACCAGCCCGTCAGCAGCCAGCCCCAGGACCAGGTCCAGCCCCAGGACCAGCGCCAGGACCAGCCCGTCAGCAGCCAGCCCCAGGACCAGCCCATTAACAACCATCCCAAGGACCAGCCCGTCAGCAACCAGCCCCAGGACCAGCCCATCAGCAGCCAGCCCCAGGACCAGCCCGTCAGCAACCAGCCCCAGGACCAGCCCATTAACAGCCAGTCCCAGGACCAGCCAATCAGCAGCCAGCCCCAGGGCCAGCCCGTCAGCAGCCAGCCCCAGGACCAGCCCATTAACAGCCAGTCCCAGGACCAGCCAATCAGCAGCCAGCCCCAGGACAAGCCCATCAGCAGCCAGCCCCAGGACCAGCACCAGGACCAGCCCGTCAGCAGCCAGCCCCAGGACCAGCCCATTAACAGCCAGCCCCAGGACCAGCCCGTCAGCAGCCAGCCCCAGGACCAGCCCATTAACAGCCAGCCCCAGGACCAGCCCGTCAGCAACCATCCCCAGGACCAGCCCATCAGCAGCCAGCCCCAGGACCAGCCCGTCAGCAACCAGCCCCAGGACCAGCCCATCAGCAGCCAGCCCCAGGACCAGCCCATCAGCAGCCAGCCCAGGACCAGCCCGTCAGCAACCAGCCCCAGGACCAGCCCATTAACAGCCAGCCCCAGGACCAGCCCGTCAGCAGCCAGCCTGTTAGCAGCCAGCCCCAGGACCAGCCCATTAACAGCCAGTCCCAGGACCAGCCAATCAGCAGCCAGCCCCAGGACCAGCCCATCAGCAGCCAGCCCCAGGACCAGCCCCAGGACCAGCCCGTCAGCAGCCAGCCCCAGGACCAGCCCGTCAGCAACCAGCCCCAGGACCAGCCCGTCAGCAGCCAGCCCCAGGACCAGCCCGTCAGCAGCCAGCCCCAGGACCAGCCCTTCAGCAGCCAGGCCCAGGACCAGCCCATCAGCAGCCAGCTCCAGGACCAGCCCCAGGACCAACCCCAGGACCAGCCTGTCAGCAGCCAGCCCCAGGACCAGCCCGTCAGCAG
This sequence comes from Salvelinus alpinus, assembly GCF_045679555.1. NCBI lineage: Eukaryota > Metazoa > Chordata > Actinopteri > Salmoniformes > Salmonidae > Salvelinus > Salvelinus alpinus. Next base: position 4,798,497 of record NC_092112.1, on the reverse strand, counting down.
CCAGCCCCAGGACCAGCCCTTCAGCAGCCAGTTCCAGGACCAGCCCATCAGCAGCCAGCCCCAGGACCAGCCCATCAGCATCCAGCTCATCAGTAGCCTGCAGGAGGAGAAATAAGGATGTCAAAAAAATATATATATTGAATGGTCTTCTTGCCCAAGGACTGAGCCACCAGGGCCGACCCGGATGGCGGTTACTCATGTGCAGGACATAAATTCTTCTTTTGAACATCCCAGACACCACCCAGAAAATTATTCTGGACTGCACTAATTTGGAGGGAAGGCGTGTTTTTGGAGAGAGATGGAAGGAGACTAAACTCATTTACATGCCTACTTTGGAGATCTTATCCGTGCTGGTGTTTTCAGATCCAACGGGGAATCCACAGAATCCCTTGTGGGATGCAGAAACTGGCAGAGAACTTTTCGTGAAACAATGTCTCTTGAAAACTTCCAGATTATTTCCAGGATTATCTGCTTCCATAACCAAGACACCAGACCAGAGAGACAAGCTAGCTGCAATCAGGTCAGTGTGGGACAAGTGGGTGGACCGCCTTCCCCTGTTTTACAACCCTGGGCCCAACGCTACTGTAGATGAGCAGCTTATGCCATTTAGGGGCCGCTGCCCCTTCAGGCAGTACATACCATCTAAACACGAAAACTTGCAAGTGTATACGGGGAAGCCAGATGGAAGTGCCCCTGAGAAGAACCAAGGGATGCAGGTTGTCCTGAACGTGACACAGGGACTCCGTGGCCACAACATCACATGCGATAACTTTTTTACTTCTCACAGGACTGGAGCTCCTCAAGAGGAAGCTGACTATGGTAGAAACAGTACGAAAAAACAAGCCAGAGGTCCCACCTCAGCTACTGAATACACAGAACAGGCCTATCAATTCCTCTACGTTTGTGTTCACGACCGACACATCCCTAGTGTCCTACGTGCCAAAGAAAGGCAACAATGTGATACTCATGAGTACGCTGCATAGGGATGGGAGAATCTGTGGCCAGGAACATCAAAAAACAGAAATCATAATGGAATGCAATGCCACAAAAGGAGGGGTGGACAATTTAGACAAGCTGGTGACTGACTACAGATGCAAAATAAGAACCCTACGCTGGCCAATTGTGATATTCTTCAACATCTTGGACATCTCGGCGTACAACGCGTTTGTCATCTGTCAGAGGGAAGCTCCAGAGGAGACGGCTCTTTCTCCAGGAGCTGGACAAGGCATAGGTAAGACCTCAAATCCAGAGGAGATGGCTTTTTCTCGAGGAGCTGGGCAAGGCATTGGTAAGACCTCAAATCCAGAGGAGATGGCTTTTTCTCGAGGAGCTGGGCAAGGCATTGGTAAGACCTCAAATCCAGAGGAGGCAACATATCCCAAGGACCCCATCTTCTGCAGCCATCGTGAGGAGGATTCGGGAGGAGGATGCTGGTGCCCCATCCGCCCGACCCACAGAACCAACAACTCCAATACCCGGAAGGAAGTGTGTGATGTTGTTGCATGTGTGTGTCTGACTTTCCTACCTTGGACTGATGTAACTATATATATGTGAGTGAGATGTTAGTAAAATTCCTGAACTAAGTGTTTTCATCATTCTAGATGCAGCCGGTAGCAACAAGAAGAAGCACTGCGATGTGTGTGGACCCGAGAAGGACAGGAAGACACTGTACACATGCATCAAGTGAAAGAAATAAATTTGCAACAAACAAACAGTAAAACTCTGTCCCTCATGTGGTGTGTAGACCAGCATTAGTTTATGCTCAATGGGGCTCATTTATCATTTACATAAAATACTGTATGTAAAATTTGCCCTTACAGTTTGGTCTTTTCAAAGCAATAAACATACATTTAGATGAAAACCTTGTTTCATTCATATTTGTTCAAGATAAACATGATTTATTCCACCCAAGTCTTGATTATAATTAATTTTTATTTACAAAAATCACATTTATTTAAAAAAACTAATAGCACTTTTATTGATAAATGTGAACTAGCAGAAGTTTCAGGAAACTACTTCACAGGAGAGACATTCTATTTTGTACTTTTATCAAAATGCATTTTTGGGGGCAGAAATTCCTTCTGGAACATTTTAACTTTCATGTGCCTTAATAACAAACTTGTATGCCATCTGTAAATATAAATAAAGATGTTAAATTACGAGTCTAATTGTTTTAGCCAATGAAAGACAGGAACTTTCCCGCTAGCCATGATTGGATGAGATAATGAGTGAGCTGGACATGCCGAGAGATGAGTTTCAGATTGTTCTGCGGTGTAGCATCTTGTGTCTTTAAAATGAGCTGCTCATTATGCTACTAATATCCTTCCTACTGCAGTCTTTTCGGAAGATATAACGTTAGAACTACAAACTACAAATACAAAACCCCCGTATTCCTGCACCGACAGAGAGGGTCGCCTCGCTTCTAGTCCTCAGGAAACTATGCAGTATTTTGTTTTATTATGTATTATTTCTTACAGGAAATCTTAAGTGTTATTACATATATAACTATCCATATAACCGGATATAACTATCCATATAACCGGATATAACTATCCATATAGCCGGATATAACTATCCATATAGCCGGATATAACTATCCATATAGCCGGATATAACTATCCATATAACCGGATATAACTATCCATATAACCGGATATAACTATCCATATAGCCGGATATAACTATCCATATAGCCGGATATAACTATCCATATAACCGGATATAACTATCCATTTAGCCGGATATAACTATCCATATAACCGGATATAACTATCCATATAGCCGGATATAACTATCCATATAGCCGGATATAACTATCCATATAACCGGATATAACTATCCATATAACCGGATATAACTATCCATATAGCCGGATATAACTATCCATATAGCCGGATATAACTATCCATATAACCGGATATAACTATCCATATAGCCGGATATAACTATCCATATAGCCGGATATAACTATCCATATAGCCGGATATAACTATCCATATAGCCGGATATAACTATCCATATAACCGGATATAACTATCCATATAACCGGATATAACTATCCATATAGCCGGATATAACTATCCATATAGCCGGATATAACTATCCATATAGCCGGATATAACTATCCATATAACCGGATATAACTATCCATATAGCCGGATATAACTATCCATATAGCTGGATATAACTATCCATATAACCGGATATAACTATCCATATAGCCGGATATAACTATCCATATAACCGGATATAACTATCCATATAGCCGGATATAACTATCCATATAACCGGATATAACTATCCATATAACCGGATATAACTATCCATATAACCGGATATAACTATCCATATAACCGGATATAACTATCCATATAGCCGGATATAACTATCCATATAACCGGATATAACTATCCATATAGCCGGATATAACTATCCATATAACCGGATATAACTATCCATATAGCCGGATATAACTATCCATATAGCCGGATATAACTATCCATATAACCGGATATAACTATCCATATAGCCGGATATAACTATCCATATAACCGGATATAACTATCCATATAGCCGGATATAACTATCCATATAACCGGATATAACTATCCATATAGCCGGATATAACTATCCATATAACCGGATATAACTATCCATATAGCCGGATATAACTATCCATATAACCGGATATAACTATCCATATAGCCGGATATAACTATCCATATAACCGGATATAACTATCCATATAGCCGGATATAACTATCCATATAGCCGGATATAACTATCCATATAGCCGGATATAACTATCCATATAACCGGATATAACTATCCATATAGCCGGATATAACTATCCATATAGCCGGATATAACTATCCATATAGCCGGATATAACTATCCATATAACCGGATATAACTATCCATATAGCCGGATATAACTATCCATATAGCCGGATATAACTATCCATATAACCGGATATAACTATCCATATAACCGGATATAACTATCCATATAACCGGATATAACTATCCATATAACCGGATATAACTATCCATATAACCGGATATAACTATCCATATAACCGGATATAACTATCCATATAACCGGATATAACTATCCATATAACCGGATATAACTATCCATATAACCGGATATAACTATCCATATAACCGGATATAACTATCCATATAGCCGGATATAACTATCCATATAGCCGGATATAACTATCCATATAACCGGATATAACTATCCATATAGCCGGATATAACTATCCATATAACCGGATATAACTATCCATATAGCCGGATAGAACTATCCATATAACCGGATATAACTATCCATATAGCCGGATATAACTATCCATATAGCCGGATATAACTATCCATATAGCCGGATATAACTATCCATATAGCCGGATATAACTATCCATATAGCCGGATATAACTATCCATATAGCCGGATATAACTATCCATATAGCCGGATATAACTATCCATATAACCGGATATAACTATCCATATAGCCGGATATAACTATCCATATAGCCGGATATAACTATCCATATAGCCGGATATAACTATCCATATAGCCGGATATAACTATCCATATAACCGGATATAACTATCCATATAGCCGGATATAACTATCCATATAACCGGATATAACTATCCATATAGCCGGATATAACTATCCATATAGCCGGATATAACTATCCATATAACCGGATAGAACTATCCATATAGCCGGATATAACTATCCATATAGCCGGATAGAACTATTGGATATAAGAACAACGTCAACTTACCAACATTACCACCAGGAATACCCCTTTCCCGAAGCGGATCCTCTGTTTGGTCCACCACCCAGGAGAATGGATCGGATCCCAGCCAAAACAAAGGCACCGCAGGCAGACGGAGTGGTCTTCTGGTCATCAGAGATTGTAACGTTCTTTGTTTCACGGAAACATGGCTCACTCAGGATACGTTATCAGAGTTGGTACAGCCACCTGGTTTCTTCACGCATCGCGCCGACAGAAACAAACATCTCTCTGGTAAGAAGAAGGGCGGGTGTAACGGCGTTCCTCCTCCTCTTCATCCGAAGAGGAGGAGCAGGGATTAAACCAAGGCGCAGCGTAGTGAAATGACATGATGAATTTATTGAACAAGACAAAACGAACTATACTTGACAACTAAACAAAATAACAAACCGAATGTAGACAGACTTGGACCACGAACTTACATGAAACATGAAGAACGAACGAACGAACAAGTACTTACTACAAACAAAACGACGAACGAACGAAACAGTCCCGTATGGTGCAAACATAGACACAGACACAGGAGACAACCACCCACAAACAAACAGTGTGAAAACACCTACCTTAATATGGCTCTCAATCAGAGGAAATGAAAACCACCTGCCTCTAATTGAGAGCCATATCAGGTCACCCTTTAAACCAACATAGAAACAGAAAACATAGACTGCCCACCCAAACTCACGTCCTGACCAGCTAACACATAAAACAACTAACAGAAAACAGGTCAGGAACGTGACAGCGGGGGTGTATCCCTTATGATTAACGAGACGTGGTGTGATCATAACGACATACAGGAACTCAAGTCCTTTTGTTCACCTGATCTAGAATTCCTTACAATCAAATGCAGACCACATTATCTACCAAGAGAATTCTCTTCAATTATAATCACAGTCGTGTGTATTCCCCCCCAAGCAGACACATCGACGGCCCTGAAAGAACTTCATTGGACTCTATGTAAACTGGAAACCACATATCCTGAGGATGCATTTATTGTAGCTGGGGATTTTAACAAGGCTAATCTGAAAACAAGGCTCCCTAAATTGAATCAGCATATCGAATGTGCGACCCGGGCTGGCAAAACCCTGGATCATTGTTATTCTAACTTCCGCAACGCATATAAGGCCCTCCCCCGCCCTCCTTTCGGAAAAGCTGACCACGACTCCATTTTGTTGCTTCCAGCCTACAAACAGAAACTAAAACAAGAAGCTCCCGCGCTCAGGTCTGTTCAACGCTGGTCCGACCAATCTGATTCCACGCTTCAAGACTGCTTCGATCACGTGAAGAAATGCTGAAGAAATTCGGCTTGTCACCAAAAACACTCACAAACCTTTACAGATGCACAATCGAGAGCATCCTGTCGGGCTGTATCACCGCCTGGTACGGCAACTGCTCCGCCCACAACCGTAAGGCTCTCCAGAGGGTAGTGAGGTCTGCACAACGCATCACCGGGAGCAAACTACCTGCCCTCCAGGACACCTACACCACCCGATGTCACAGGAAGGCCATACAGATCATCAAGGACAACAACCACCCGAGCCACTGCCTGTTCACCCCGCTATCATCCAGAAGGCGAGGTCAGTACAGGTGCATCAAAGCAGGGACCGAGAGACTGAGAAACAGCTTCTATCTCAAGGCCATCAGACTGCTAAACAGCCATCACTAACATTGAGTGGCTGCTGCCAACATACTGACTCAAATCTCTAGCCACTTTAATAATAAAAAATTGGATGTAATAAATGTATCACTAGCCACTTTAAACAATGCCACTTTATATAATGTTTACATACCCTACATTACTCATCTCATATGTATATACAGTACTCTATACCATCTACTGCATCTTGCCTATGCCGTTCGGCCAACGCTCATCCATATATTTATATGTACATATTGTTATTCATTCCTTTACACTTGTGTGTATAAGGTAGTTGTTGTGAAATTGTTAGATTACTTGTTAGATATTACCGCATGGTCGGAACTAGAAGCACAAGCATTTCACTACACTTGCATTAACATCTGCTAACCATGTGCATGGGACAAATGAAATGTATGTTGCTACTGCTCTCAATAACATTGCTGCCCTGAATTTATCAGGGTTTTTATTTATCTATCGACAAAGATCAGTGGGAAAAGTTGTGATGGACTACTTTCAGGAGGATGATGGTACCATGCTGACTCTCTCTGACTCCGAGGAAATCAGGTAAAAACATTTTCATTGAAGAAGACATGATAGTCAGTGATGTTGTTACGGAAGAATTTGAAAATCAGTAGAAGATAGAAGAAGATAAGGAGATGAATATAATTCTGGCGTTTGATTGCAAATGCAGAGGGAGTCAAAAAGAGAACACAGAAGGCTGTTGTATAAAACACCTGTCTCCGGATTACATCTTCAAACTAACGGCAACCAGAGGGAGAGAAAGATCTGATGATTCTTGTGGCATTGCACACGGTCAGGGTGAACCAGAGTGACTTGACACAACGGGCCAATCTGTGCAAACTAAACAGAAACGACACAGGATGTCTTATTTAATGAAAAGGGGTTGCAGTCTGCCGTGAAGTGGAACCAAGGACTGATAACCCCAATCCACAAAAGTGGAGACAAATTTGACCCCAATAACTACTGGGGGATATGCGTCAACAGTAACCTTGTGAAAATCCTCTGCAGTATCATTAACAGCAGACTCGTACATTTCCTTAGCGAAAACAATGTACTGAGCTTTTTACCATACTTTTTACCATATTACTATACGGCAGACCACGAATTCACCCTGCACATCCACATTGTTGAGTTCAAAAAGCTTCCGACTTAATTTGGCATGAGGGTCTGCTATACAAATTGAGGGAAAGTGGTGTTGGGGGAAGCATATGACATCATTAAATCCATGTACAAAAACAACAAGTGTGCAGTTAAAATTGGCAAAAAACACACACATTTCTTTCCGTAGAGCCGGGGGGTAAGACAGGGATGCAGCTTAAGCCCCAAACTCTTCTACATATATATCAACTAATTGGTGAGAGCACTGTAACAGTCTGCAGCACCCGGACTCACCCTACTAGAATCTGAAGCAAAATGTCTACTGGTTGCTGATGATCTGGTGCTTCTGTCACCAAATAAGGAGAGCCTACAGCAGCAACTAGATCTTCTGCACAGATTCTGTCAGACCTGGGCCCTGACAGACCTGGGCCCTGACAGACCTGGTCCCTGACAGACCTGGGCTCTGACAGACCTAGGCCCTGACAGACCTAGGCCCTGACAGACCTGGGCCCTGACAGACCTGGGCCCTGACAGTAAATCTCAGTAAGACAAAAATAATGGTGGTCCAAAAAAGGTCCAGTTGCCAAGACCACAAATATAAATTCCTTCTAGACACCGTTACCCTAGAGCACACAAAAAACTATACATACCTCGGCCTAAACATCAGGCCACAGGTAACTTCCACAAAGCTGTGAACGATCTGAGAGACAAGGCAAGAAGGGCCTTCTATGCCATCAAAAGGAACATAAAATTCAACATACCAATTAGGATCTGGCTAAAAATACTTGAATCAGTTATAGAACCCATTGCCCTTTATGGTTGTGAGGTCTGGGGTCCGCTCACCAACCAAGCATTCACTAAATGGAACAAACACCAAATTGAGACTCTGCATGCAGAATTCTGCAAAAATATTGTCAGTGTATAACGTAGAACACCAAATAATGCAGAGCAGAATAAGGCCGATACCCGCTAATTATCAAAACCTTCCATAACAAAGCCCTCACCTACAGAGAGATGAACCTGGAGAAGAGTCCCCTAAGCAAGCTGGTCCTGGGACTCTGTTCACAAACACAAACACACCCCACAGAGCAGACTCTGGGGCCTTTCAGAACAGGTGCATATATACTGAGATCATGTGACAGATCATGTGACACTTAGATTGCACACAGGTGGACTTTATTTAACTAATTATGTAACTTCTGAAGGTAATTGGTTGCACCAGATCTTATTTAGAGACTTCATAGCAAAGGGGCTGAATACATATAAACGCACCACTTTTCCGTTTTTTGTTTTTTAGAATGTTTTAAAACAAGTCATTTTTTAAATTTCACTTCACCAATTTGGATTAATTTGTTTATGTCCGTTACGTGAAATCAAATAAAAATCAATTGAAATTGTAATGCAACAAAAAAGGAAAAACGCCAAGGGGAATACTTTTGGATTTGTATAAGAAAACATGTCATACACATAAAAAATATTTTAGTAAATAATCTGAAAGTTAATAATAATTAATAATAATTAGTAATTTAATCTTAATAATCTGAAAGTTGTGCTGCTAAGGAACTGAGGCGTCACTACAGACCCGGGGTTCGATCTCAGGCTGTGTCATTACCGGCCGTGACCGGGAGTCCTATAGGGCGGCGCACAATTGGCCCAGCATTGTCCAGGTTAGTTGAGGGCTTGGCCGTGGGGGGGGGCTTTACTTGGCTCATCGCACTTTAGTGACTCCTTGTGGCACCACTTTACCGTTTTTTTCTTTTTTTTTATGTTATTTTTTTCATTTCACATCACCAATTTGTACGATTTTGTGTATGTCCATTACATTAAATCCAAATAAAAATCTATTTCAATTACATGTTGTAATGCAACAAGATAGGAAAAACACCACGGGGGATGAATACTTTTGAAAGGCACTGTAAAAAACACTAGCTAGCTCAGCGGCCAGGCAGTAACGTTAGCGTGGGTCTGTATAGCATCTGTGTGATGTCATGCACTCAAGAAAGCTCAACCAATCACCTGATGGGTTCTATGTTGTCTATGCCCATGAATATTCATGACATTGTATTGCTAGGCAATTTCTTGTCAGGGACTTCAGCTTTCAGCTGCCTGACCTGAACTGAGCTCAAAATCACTGATTTATTAACCAATAAAGCGGAAGAGTCCGTATTACAGCTGAAAAAGGAAAACAACTATTTACTATTTACTGTGTTTTCCCATCATATCATCATCAGCATCTGGTTTTAACAGTTGACAATTAAGGTTAAAGGCTGCTTTGATGAACAATGCTCGCAAATCAAACTGTGTTCTTTTCAAATAAGGTGAAACATGACAGTGTGTGTGTGGACGCACCAACCGCCTCATAAAGAGGCGGAAATATGGTTTTGAAACGCAGAACAATAAAAACACAAAAAAATAAAACGTCATCAAATCAAATCAAATGTTATTGGTCACATACACATATTTAGCAGATGTTATTGTGGGTGTAGCGAAATGCTTGTGCTCCTAGCTCCAACAGTGCAGTAGTATCTAACTAAATGCTTGTGTTCCTAGCTCCAACAGTGCAGTAGTATCTAACTAAATGCTTGTGTTCCTAGCTCCAACAGTGCAGTAGTATCTAACTAAATGCTTGTGTTCCTAGCTCCAACAGTGCAGCAGTATCTAACTAAATGCTTGTGTTCCTAGCTCCAACAGTGCAGTAGTATCTAACTAAATGCTTGTGTTCCTAGCTCCAACAGTGCAGTAGTATCTAACTAAATGCTTGTGTTTCTAGCTCCAACAGTGCAGTAGTATCTAACTAAATGCTTGTGTTCCTAGCTCCAACAGTGCAGTAGTATCTAACCAAATGCTTGTGTTCCTAGCTCCAACAGTGCAGTAGTATCTAACTAAATGCTTCTGTTCCTAGCTCCAACAGTGCAGTAGTATCTAACTAAATGCTTGTGTTCCTAGCTCCAACAGTGCAGTAGTATCTAACTAAATGCTTGTGTTCCTAGCTCCAACAGTGCAGCAGTATCTAACTAAATGCTTGTGTTCCTAGCTCCAACAGTGCAGTAGTATCTAACTAAATGCTTGTGTTCCCAACTCCAACAGTGCAGTAGTATCTAACTAAATGCTTCTGTTCCTAGCTCCAACAGTGCAGTAGTATCTAACTAAATGCTTGTGTTCCTAGCTCCAACAGTGCAGTAGTATCTAACTAAATGCTTGTGTTCGTAGCTCCAACAGCGCAGTAGTATCTAACTAAATGCTTGTGTTCCTAGCTCCAACAGTGCAGTAGTATCTAACTAAATGCTTGTGTTCCTAGCTCCAACAGTGCAGCAGTATCTAACTAAATGCTTGTGTTCCTAGCTCCAACAGTGCAGTAGTATCTAACTAAATGCTCGTGTTCCTAGCTCCAACAGTGCAGTAGTATCTAACTAAATGCTTGTGTTCCTAGCTCCAACAGTGCAGTAGTATCTAACTAAATGCTTGTGTTCCTAGCTCCAACAGTGCAGCAGTATCTAACTAAATGCTTGTGTTCCTAGCTCCAACAGTGCAGTAGTATCTAACTAAATGCTTGTGTTCCCAACTCCAACAGTGCAGTAGTATCTAACTAAATGCTTCTGTTCCTAGCTCCAACAGTGCAGTAGTATCTAACTAAATGCTTGTGTTCCTAGCTCCAACAGTGCAGTAGTATCTAACTAAATGCTTGTGTTCGTAGCTCCAACAGCGCAGTAGTATCTAACTAAATGCTTGTGTTCCTAGCTCCAACAGTGCAGTAGTATCTAACTAAATGCTTGTGTTCCTAGCTCCAACAGTGCAGCAGTATCTAACTAAATGCTTGTGTTCCTAGCTCCAACAGTGCAGTAGTATCTAACTAAATGCTTGTGTTCCTAGCTCCAACAGTGCAGTAGTATCTAACTAAATGCTTGTGTTCCTAGCTCCAACAGTGCAGTAGTATCTAACTAAATACTTCTGTTCCTAGCTCCAACAGTGCAGTAGTATCTAACTAAATGCTTGTTTTCCTAGCTCCAACAGTGCAGTAGTATCTAACTAAATGCTTGTGTTCCCAGCTCCAACAGTGCAGTAGTATCTAACTAAATGCTTGTGTTCCTAGCTCCAACAGTGCAGTAGTATCTAACTAAATGCTTGTGTTCCTAGCTCCAACAGTGCAGTAGTATCTAACTAAATGCTTGTGTTCCTAGCTCCAACAGTGCAGTAGTATCTAACTAAATGCTTGTGTTCCTAGCTCCAACAGTGCAGTAGTATCTAACATTTCACAACAATACACAAATCTAAAATAAAAGAAATAAATAAAAGCTTGGTTATGATTGCAGTTTAGACTGAGAACCAGAACGGCCTATACTGAGAACTATAGGAGATGGCTGCCGGGAACCATCCCATCTGAGAACTATTGGAGATGGCTGCCGGGAACCATCCCATCTGAGAACTATTGGAGATGGCTGCCGGGAACCATCCCATCTGAGAACTATAGGAGATGGCTGCCGGGAACCATCCCATCTGAGAACTATAGGAGATGGCTACCGGGAACCATCCCATCTGAGAACTATAGGAGATGGCTGCCGGGAACCATCCCATCTGAGAACTATAGGAGATGGCTGCCGGGAACCATCCCATCTGAGAACTATAGGAGATGGCTGCCGGGAACCATCCCATCTGAGAACTATAGGAGATGGCTGCCGGGAACTTTCAACCCATCTGAGAACTATAGGAGATGGCTGCCGGGAACTTTCAACCCATCTCGCCTGACTATTAACATCGAATCCCCGAGCTGACAAGGAAAAAAATCTGTCGTTCTACTTCTGAGTGAGGCAGTTAACCCACTGCTCTCTCTCTCTCTCTCTCTCTCTCTCTCTCTCTCTCTCTCTCTCTCTCTCTCTCTCTCTCTCTCTCTCTCTCTCTCTCTCTCTCTCTCTCTCTCTCTCTCTCTCTCTCTCTCTCTCTCTCTCTCTCTCTCTCTCTCTCTCTCTCTCTCTCTCTCTCTCTCTCTCTCTCTCTCTCTCTCTCTCTCTCTCTCTCTCTCTCTCTCTCTCTCTCATAACCCACGCGGTTATGAAAACAGTGCAGCTTGAGGCATCTCTCTCGGCGGGAGCAGCATCAGAGCTTGAGTTTCACAGCGCGGACCAGGGAGACCGGAGAAACATGAGACAATAACAACAAAAAGGCTTTCATATTTGAGGGAAATCAAACAAACAGTGTTGTTTAAATAAATGGACAGTTTGATTTGGACAAAATATCCGACTTTCCCAAAAGGCCATATAGCGTGTGTGTGTGTGGAAAAGACGGTCAGCCACAACTATATTTCTGATAGCCTGTTACTCTCTGATACGGGGTTTAAACCACTTGTTTCATGGGACTATTAGACCGCTCATTTATGCCAGAACAGGTCTACCAGGCCACACAATAAAGTGGCCAAGGATTTAACATTTTAAATATATCAAATAAATAAACTAAATAATCAAAATGATGGAAGAACAATAGTAGGCTCTGCAAAGTAGTGTCATGTTTAATTCATAATAGTAGGCCACAAATATGATCAATAAGGAAATCATAAAATAAGCTAAATTAAATAATTGTTCGTAACAAATTATTGATCTATATTTATTTCAAGTGTCTCACTTTAAATTAATAGATCGCCTAACTACTAAATAAACATATGGAAATATACAGATTATTTTTTTATTTTTTTATAAAACATTTTAAAATAGAAAAACATAACTGCATTAGAGACGTTAATCTATTGAAATAGATTAATAAAAAAGAGACGTATGTCAAAAGAATAACCCTTATGATTTTATACTTTAAATTAATGTCCATTATTGATTGTCTCTTTAATTTATTGTTTGCTTACCGTTCTGTCTGAGGATTAAGTGACATAAAAGAAAAATCAACTTTTCTGCCTTCGATTAAAAAAAACAGAGTTTGCTTTTCTAAATAATCCTTCAGATCTGATCTGTGTGTCATGATTAGTTAGGAACTTTACTGATGTATTATGAGGCAGAGGGGAAAATACCCTTCTTTGGTTTACTGGCTACATTATAAGGCTTCTGGCGCCCCCTACTGACCACATCAATACACTGGTACCGACTGGTTTTCAATAGAACTGTTTCACGGCTCATTAAAGATAACTCTTCTGTACTCTCTGGACTAAAACCTAATTATATAAGTGTACAATATTACGTATTGGATCCTTAAAAAATACAACTTTCACATTACCCTGCAGTTTACCTCTAGAATGGGCTGATGGTGAAGTAGACATACTCGGTACTCATATCACAAAATATATAAATAAGCTCTCCACAATGAATTTCAATAGAAAACTTGTAAAAATAGACAAGATCCTGCAACCATGGAGAGGTAAATACCTGTCTATTTATGGAAAAATTGCCCTGATTAACTCCTTAGTCATATCTCAGTTTACTCACTTACTGATGGAGCTGCCTAGTCCTGATGATTCGTTTTTCAAATCATATGAGTAAAACATATTTTGCTTTATCTGGGACGCTAAACCAGACAAAATAAAATGTGCCTATCTATATAATGAATATGAATTGGGTGGGTTGAGATTATTAAATATAACAGCACTAAACCTCTCTCTAAAAGCTTCACTCATTCAAAAGTTTTATTTGAACTCTAAATGGTTCTCAAGTAGATTACTAAGAAAAGCTCATCCATTGTTTAAAAATGGCCTTTTTGCCTTTGTGCAGATTGCCATGTTTCATTTTCAATTAATTAAAAATTATACTTTTTTCAAAGTATCTCTCTTTTTCAAACAAGCATTGCAGAGCTAAAATTTCAATTTCATCCCTCTGAAAAGATAGAACAAATATTACAACAAATATTATGGCTGAACTCAAATGTGCTGGTTGATAAAATACCTGTATTTATGGGAAAGATGTCTGAAAAGGGTATTTTATTCTTAAATGATATTGTAAATTGGAATGGTAGAGTTATGTCTTTCATGGAGTTATCAGAATTGTACGGGAAGGTCTGCTCAATCCAAGAGTACAACCAATTGATTACAGCATTACCCCAAAACTGGAGGAGGCAGGTGGCAGCGGGAGGAGGTAGGGAACTGGTCTGTCTGCCCAATATAAAGGATCAAAACCGGCGGAGGAATAAAAATAGCATAAATAGGAAAGTATACCAGTTTCATTTGAGGACCAGGATGTTGACAACTGTGCCATACAGATTACAAAATAGTTGGGAAGAGATTTTTGATGTACCGATTCCATGGTATGAGTTGATATACAAAACAACGCAAGAATCAAGACTTCGTGCTTTTCAGCTAAAACTATTATATAGAATTCATGCCACCAACAAAATGTTGAATTTTTGGGGCATAAAATAATCGAAGCTCTGCAGATTTTGTTGTGAGGATACAGAATCAATAGACCATTTATTTTAGTATTGCCCTCAGGTAGCCTGTTTCTGGTCTCAGGTTCAGGAATGGCTGAAAATGCATAGCATTGATCTAAAATTCACCCTAGAAATAGTACTGTTAGGAGATCTGGAGAGACCGGGTCAGTCGATTACTAATATACTAATACTCTAAGTAAAAGTTTTAATCTTCAACACGCAATCTGTGGATTCTATTCGATTAGATAGATTGAAATTGTACATTAAACATCATAGCATAGATGAAAGATATGTGTTGTGATATGTGTAGAAACCCGAAGTGGGTGGCCAGCAGAGATAGATGGGATGGGCTGAGGGAAGCTGAGGGTTGGGATGTGGAATTGGAGACAAGTGGGAGTGGAGTTGCTGTGAGAGAGAGAGAATGATGGTCAAAAGATAAAGGGGGAAAAAACTCAAAATAAAACATAATAAAAGTACATTTGAATGACACTAAGTGGCAGTGTTTTTACAACTAATGTAGGTTTGCCTGAGGCTGATGCCATGCAGGTGTTTGTACACATGCATATACACACACTCTCATTCAAATAAACACATACAAGAACACACACATACATGTAGTAGTGCCAGACATGCACACAAACATATACAGTTGGCATTGCTGTCCTTTGTTTTAAATTATTATTATGTTAAAAAAAATATGTATTGTTGTCTGCTGTTTTCTTCTGTCTTTTCCTTTTTTTCTTTAGTTCATTCTCTTAGTTGTTGGTGCAATGAATACCTGTTCACCTGCACACACACACACACATACCACAATGAATACCTGTTCACCTGCACACACACACACACATACCACAATGAATACCTGTTCACCTGCACACACACACACACATACCACAATGAATACCTGTTCACCTGCACACACACACACACACACCACAATGAATACTTGTTCACATGCACACACACACACACCACAATGAATACCTGTTTACCTGCACACACACACACCACAACGAATACCTGTTCACCTGAACACACACACACACCACAATGAATACCTGTTTACCTGCACACACACACACCACAACGAATACCTGTTCACCTGCACACACACACACCACAACGAATACCTGTTCACCTGCACACACACACCACAATGAATACCTGTTCACATGCACACACACACACACCACAATGAATACCTGTTTACCTGCACACACACACACCACAACGAATACCTGTTCACCTGCACACACACACACCACAACGAATACCTGTTCACCTGCACACACACACCACAATGAATACCTGTTCACCTGCACACACACACACCACAATGAATACCTGTTCACCTGCACACACACACCACAATGAATACCTGTTCACCTGCACACACACACACCACAATGAATACCTGTTCACCTGCACACACACACCACAATGAATACCTGTTCACATGCACACACACACACACCACAATGAATACCTGTTCACATGCACACACACACCACAAAGCCCACACACAGAGCAGCATCCCCCCCCCAAACACACACATCACATCACACACTTCTCACAAAGTCTGAGCTGTCACACAGAAGGCTACTAGTCCAGTAACGTAGCTTAAACCTGAGTTGGGTTACATTGTAACATTATGTTTTGTGATGGGAGGTTAAACTGCGCCGTTGATCAAATCAAATCGAATCGAATTTGTCACCGAATACAACGCGTTGTAGAAAATACTTACAAGCCCTTAACCAACAATGAGGAGTGTTTTTTAAGTAAGTAACAAAATATTAGCAGTGGCAAGAAAAAGTATGTGGACCCTTCTGCATAAATTGGTCATCAAATTTGATCTGATCTTCATCTTAGTCACAACAATAGACGAACACAGCGTGCTTAACCTAATAACACGCCAATTATTGTATTTTTCTTGTCTATATTGAATACATAATTTAAAACCTGTCTGGGACTGGGGTTCCGCCAACAGCCAATGAAATTGCAGGGCATCAAATTTAATCAACAGAAATCTCATAATTCTAATTTCTCAAACATACAAGTATTAGACACCATTTTAAAGATAAAATTCTCGTTAATCCAAACCAAAGTGTCCGATTTCAAAAAGGCTTTTCGGCGAAAGCAGAACATATCATTATGTTAGGTCAGCAACTAGTCACAGAAAGCATACAGCGATTTTCCAACCAAAGAGAGGAGTCACAAAAAGCAGAAATAGAGATTAATCACTAACCTTTGATATTCTTCATCAGATGACACTCCCGGGACAACATGTTACACAATACATGTATGTTTTGTTCAATCAAGTTCATATTTATATCCTAAAACCTCAGTTTACATTTGGCTTTGCCTCCAAAACATCCTGTGAATTTGCACAGAGCCAAATCAAAGCACAGAAATACTCATAATAAACATTGATAAAAGATACAAGTGTTATTCACAGAATTAAAGATATACTTCTCCTTAATGCAACCGCTGTGTCAGATTTCAAAAAAACTTCACGGAAAAAGCACACCATGCTATAATCTGAGTACAGCGCTCAGAGTCCAAACAAACCATAAAGATATCCGCCATGTTGTGGAGTCAACAGATGTCAGAAATAACATTATAAATATTCACTTACCTTTGATGATCTTCATCAGAATGTAATCCCAGGAATTCCAGTTCCACAATAAATGTTTGATTTGTTCCATAAAGTTCATCATTTTTGTCCAAACACCTCCTTTTTGTTAGCGCGTTTAGCCCAGTATTCCACATTCATGACGCGCGGTCACTAGGAGCAGACGAAAAGTCAAAAGTTCCGTTACAGTCCGTAGAAACATGTCAAACGAAGTATAGAATCAATCTTTAGGATGATTTTAACATAAATCTTCAATAATGTTCCAACCAGAGAATTCCTTTGTCTTCAGAAATGCAATGGAACTCAAGCTAACTGTCACATGAACGCGCATGGTCAGCTCGTGGCACTCTGGGAGAGACCTTACTCAATCCCCTCTCATTCGCCCCCACTTCACAGTAGAAGCATCAAACAAGGTTCTAAAGACTGTTGATATCTAGTGGAAGCCTTAGGAAGTGCAATCTGACCCCCATAGACACTGTATGTTGGATAGGCCAAGAGTTGAAAAACTACAAACCTCAGATTTCCCACTTCCTGGTTGGATTTTATATATATTAGCAACTGGGACTGAGTAGCAGGCAGTTTACTCTGGGCACGCTTTTCATCCAAACGTGAAAATGCTGCCCCCTATCCCAAACAAGTTAAACATTCACAGCGAAAAATTTGAATCCCTAGGCTAATGACTTCTCCAAAAGATAATTGGAGTCAGGAGTCAACTAACCTTGAGTCGAATCAATGAGTTTGGAGATTTTGGTTAGAGCTGCCCTGCCCCATATAAAACGCTCACAAAATGTGATGCTATACCATGCCTCAAACAAAAGACCCAAGATTAAGAATTGTTGCCTTGCAAGCTGGAAAGATTACAAAAGTATCTCTAAAAGTCAGTCCACGGTAAGACAAATTGTCTATAAATGGAGAAAGTACAGCACTGTTGCTACTCTCCCTAGGAGTGGCCGTCCTGCAAAGATGACTGCACGAGCACAGAGCAGAATGCTCAATGAGGTTAAGAAGAATCCTAGAGTGTCAGCTAAAGACTTACAGAAATCATCTCTGTTGACGAGTCTACAATACGTAAAACACTGAACAAGATTGGTGTTCATCAGTAGGACACCACGGAAGAACCCACTGCTGTTCAAAAAAAACTGCACGTCTGAAGTTTGTTCCAAAAGAGCACCTGGATGTTCCACAGCACTACTGGCAAAATATTCTGTGGACAGATGAAACTACAGTTGAGTTGTTTGGAAGGAACACACAACACTATGTGTGGAGAAAAAGGCACAGCACACCAACATCAAAACCTCATCCCAAATGTAAAGTCTGGTGGAGGGAGCATCATGGTTTGGGGCTGCTTTGCGGACAGCTTGCTATTATCGATGGAAAAATGAACTCCCAAGTTTATCAAGACATTTTGCAGGAGAATGTAAGACTATCTGTCCGCCAATTGAAGCTCAACAGAAGTTTTTATTTTTTTATTTTTTATTTCACCTTTATTTAACCAGATAGGCTAGTTGAGAACAAGTTCGCATTTACAACTGAGACCTGGCCAAGATAAAGCAAAGCAGTTCGACACAAACAACAACAGAGTTACACATGGAATAACAAATATACAGTCAATAATACAATAGTAAAAGTATATATACAGTGTGTGCAAATGAGGTAAGATAAGGAAGGTAAGGCAATGAATAGGCCATAGTGGTGAAGTAATTACAATATAGCAATTAAACACTGGAATGGTAGATGTGCAGAAGATGAGTGTGCAAGTAAAGATACTGGGGTGCAAAGGAGCAAGATAAATAAATAAATACAGTATGGGGATGAGGTAGTTGGATGGGATATATACAGATGGGCTATGTACAGCTGCAGTGATCGGTTAGCTGCTCAGATAGCTGATGTTTAAAGTTAGTGAGGGAAATGTAAGTCTCCAGCTTCACCGATTTTTGCAATTCCTTACAGTCAATGGCAGCAGAGAACTGGAAGGAAAGGCGGCCAAAAGGGGTGTTGGCTTTGGGGATGACCAGTGAGCTGAGATAAGGCGGGGCTTTACCTAGCATTGACTTATAGACGACTTGGAGCCAGTGGGTTTGGCGACGAATATGTAGCGAGGGCCAGCCAACGATACTATACAGGTCGCAGTGGTGGGTAATATATGGGGTTTTGGTAACAAAACGGACGGCACTGTGATAGACTACATCCAGTTTCCTGAGTAGAGTATTTGAAGCTATTTTGTAGATGACATCGCCGAAGTCGAGGATCGGTAGGATAGTCAGTTTTACGAGGGTAAGTTTGGCAGCATGAGTGAAGGAGGCTTTGTTGCGAAAATAGAAAGCCGATTGTAGATTTGACTTTGGATTGGAGATGTTTAATGCGAGTCTGGAAGGAGAGTTTACAGTCTAACCAGACACCTAGGTATTGTAGTTGTCCACGTATTCTAGGTCAGAACCGTCCAGAGTAGTGATGCTAGTCAGGCGGGCAGGCAGGCAGTGAACGGTTGAAGAGCATGCATTTGGTATTGCTAGCATTTAATAGCAGTTACCCATCAGCCCCGGCAGCACAGAACACACACATCCACCCACATCCACCCACACCCACACACACACACACACACTGTAGATACTTTAATATGAGATGGAACGGCAGTATTTAAGCCTTTTTCCTCTGACAATAAACATAAAGGTCAATCCATTATGTAAATTATATCTGTTTACAATTCAAGTCTTTGATCTTTTAATGGTAACAAACTGAATAATTTTTTTAATCATCTGTCCTTCACAGTGGTATAACAGTATGGTAAATCACAGTGGTATAACAGTTTAGTAACTTCCTTCAAACTAGACACAGAGACATAAACATGGTATCCACGAGTTCATCTGACTCTGGGTCAGTAGATAAAGGGCCTCATCTGACTCTGGGTCAGTAGATAAAGGACCTCATCTGACTCTGGGTCAGTAGATAAAGGGCCTCATCTGACTCTGGGTCAGTAGATAAAGGGCCTCATCTGACTCTGGGTCAGTAGATAAAGGGCTTCATCTGACTCTGGGTCAGTAGATAAAGGGCCTCATCTGACTCTGGGTCAGTAGATAAAGGGCCTCATCTGACTCTGGGTCAGTAGATAAAGGGCCTCATCTGACTCTGGGTCAGTAGATAAAGGGCCCCATCTGACTCTGGGTCAGTAGATAAAGGGCCCCATCTGACTCTGGGTCAGTAGATAAAGGGCCTCATCTGACTCTGGGTCAGTAGATAAAGGACCTCATCTGACTCTGGGTCAGTAGATAAAGGGCCTCATCTGACTCTGGGTCAGTAGATAAAGGGCCTCATCTGACTCTGGGTCAGTAGATAAAGGACCTCATCTGACTCTGGGTCAGTAGATTAAGGACCTCATCTGACTCTGGGTCAGTAGATAAAGGGCCTCATCTGACTCTGGGTCAGTAGATTAAGGACCTCATCTGACTCTGGGTCAGTAGATAAAGGGCCTCATCTGACTCTGGGTCAGTAGATTAAGTACCTCATCTGACTCTGGGTCAGTAGATAAAGGGCCTCATCTGACTCTGGGTCAGTAGATAAAGGACCTCATCTGACTCTGGGTCAGTAGATAAAGGGCCTCATCTGACTCTGGGTCAGTAGATAAAGGGCCCCATCTGACTCTGGGTCAGTAGATAAAGGGCCCCATCTGACTCTGGGTCAGTAGATAAAGGACCTCATCTGACTCTGGGTCAGTAGATTAAGTACCTCATCTGACTCTGGGTCAGTAGATAAAGGGCCTCATCTGACTCTGGGTCAGTAGATAAAGGACCTCATCTGACTCTGGGCCAGTAGATAAAGTACCTCATCTGACTCTGGGTCAGTAGATAAAGTACCTCATCTGACTCTGGGTCAGTAGATAAAGGGCCTCATCTGACTCTGGGTCAGTAGATTAAGGACCTCATCTGACTCTGGGTCAGTAGATAAAGTACCTCATCTGACTCTGGGTCAGTAGATAAAGTACCTCATCTGACTCTGGGTCAGTAGATAAAGTACCTCATCTGACTTTGGGTCAGTAGATAAAGGGCCTCATCTGACTTTGGGTCAGTAGATAAAGGACTTCATTGCCAAAATCCTGATGTATCCCTTTAAAGTATTTTTTTATCTGCAAATCAGTGGGTGACAATGACATGCACATGTTGATATCCATACCAGCATTATACTCCCATTTTTTCATAGTGTAAAATACACAAACAACAGCCTATCAGTGTTTCCCAAACTCTGTCCTCAGGAAGGTGCACCTTTTGGTTTTTACGTTTTTACTACACAGCTGATTTAAATGATCAAAGCTTGATGATAAATTCATTATTTGAATCAGCCATGTAGTGTTAGGGCAAAACCTAAACGTGCACGCCTGGGGTCCCGAGGACCGAGTTTGGGAAACGCTGGCCTAATATATAGTCCAATTTTGCTGGTGGGCAATGAGGAGATTCCTCTCTGCACATTATTAACCCTAACCTCTAACCCCTGACCCTAACTGACCAGACGGTGGTGTTAAGGTAGGACTTCCTCCACTCACCCACATACCCAGCAACCGCTGCTCACGAGGAATGTCAGTCACAAGATTAACTAGTGAATGGAAAGGCTATCCTTAGAAGAGCTATTCCACGGGTATTCAACTACATTCTTATAGGGGACACATTGTGTCATTTTTTAACCAAGACTGTGATTATCACAGAGGGGAACAGAAGGTACATACATATTCCAGAGTCTCTTAGCTTTCAGTAATGGGGTCATAATAGTTTACAGACAAAACGGTTCAAACTCTAGAGACAAATTAATAGTTAGAAAATAAATATATCATGCCACATTGGTTTGTGAAACTGCCGGAAGCTTCTGTTGACCACAGTGAGCTTTTGATTCTCTCTGTTCCCCTCTACCTTTCCTGGCTGGCAAAGTACCAGGATGTTGTCTCTGGTTTTGAATTTGAATGTACTGAAATTGAAAACTGAATGATCAACTTGAAATTATTGTTTTTAAACCGTGATACACAGACAATGAATGCAATATCTACCATTTTGAAACGGAATATATAAATAATACATTTGAATCAAGTAAATTTAAAGAGAATTTGAAAACCGCTGAATTCAGTTTCAAATCATAATTCAATTTGTGAAATCAATGATTCAATTTGTGCATTACAAATTCAACAATATTAAAGTCAAATTCAAAATCCTAATTAATAAAAAATGTAATATATGGAATTCAAATACAATTTATGTTGGCACTGAAATCGCTGTGGCCCATTCCTAGGAGCTTATGTCACACGTCACAAGAGAGTCATTTTCTTAATAAAACATACATCTAAATGCTTTGTTTTGGCAGAAATACCTTCTGGAACTTTCATGTGCCTTAACAAGTGTGTATGTTTGTCTGTAAATACAAGTACCATTGTTAAATTTAGAGCCTAGTTGGTTTAACCACGGAAAAAGCCAGGGACCTTCCCACTAGCCACCCTTGGCTGAGATAATGCCATGTAGTCTGCCATGTAGTATGCTTCTGTCTAAAACATGATTATTAAATGATTACCTCATCGTCTGTCTATAACATGATTATTAAATGATTACCTCATCGTCTGTCTATAACATGATTATTAAATGACTACCTCATCTTCTGTCTATAACATGATTATTAAATGATTACCTCATCGTCTGTCTATAACATGATTATTAAATGATTACCTCATCGTCTGTCTATAACATGATTATTAAATGATTACCTCATCTTTCTGTCTATAACATGATTATTAAATGATTACCTCATCGTCTGTCTATAACATGATTATTAAATGATTACCTCATATTTCTGTCTATAACATGATTATTAAATGATTACCTCATCGTCTGTCTATAACATGATTATTAAATGATTACCTCATCGTCTGTCTATAACTTGATTATTAAATGATTACCTCATCTTTCTGTCTATAACATGATTATTAAATGATTACCTCATCTTCTGTCTACAACATGATTATTACATGATTACCTCATCGTCTGTCTATAACATGATTATTAAATGATTACCTCATCTTTCTGTCTATAACATGATTATTAAATGATAACCTCATCGTCTGTCTATAACATTATTATTAAATGATTACCTCATCGTCTGTCTATAACATGATTATTAAATGACTACCTCATCGTCTGTCTATAACATGATTATTAAATGACTACGTCATCGTCTGTCTATAACATGATTATTAAATGATTACCTCATCGTCTGTCTATAACATGATTATTAAATGATTACCTCATCTTCTGTCTATAACATGATTATTAAATGATTACCTCATCTTCTGTCTATAACATGATTATTAAATGATTACCTCATCGTCTGTCTATAACATGATTATTAAATAATTACCTCATCGTCTGTCTATAACATGATTATTAAATGATTACCTCATCTTCTGTCTATAACATGATTATTAAATGATTACCTCATCTTCTGTCTATAACATGATTATTAAATGATTACCTCATCTTCTGTCTATAACATGATTATTAAATGATTACCTCATCGTCTGTCTATAACATGATTATTAAATTATTACCTCATCGTCTGTCTATAACATGATTATTAAATGATTACCTCATCGTCTGTCTAAAACATGATTATTAAATGATTACCTCATCTTTCTGTCTATAACATGATTATTAAATGATTACCTCATCTTCTGTCTATAACATGATTATTAAATGATTACCTCATCGTCTGTCTATAACATGATTATTAAATGATTACCTCATCTTCTGTCTATAACATGATTATTAAATGATTACCTCATCTTCTGTCTATAACATGATTATTAAATGATTACCTCATCGTCTGTCTATAACATGATTATTAAATGATTACCTCATCGTCTGTCTATAACATGATTATTAAATGATTACCTCATCGTCTGTCTATAGCATGATTATTAAATGATTACCTCATCGTCTGTCTATAACATGATTATTAAATGATTACCTCATCGTCTGTCTATAACATGATTATTAAATGACTACCTCATCGTCTGTCTATAACATGATTATTAAATGATTACCTCATCGTCGGTCTATAACATGATTATTAAATGATTACCTCATCTTTCTGTCTATAACATGATTATTAAATGATTACCTCATCTTCTGTCTATAACATGAATATGAAATGATTACCTCATCTTCTGTCTATAACATGAATATTAAATGATTACCTCATCTTCTGTCTATAACATGATTATTAAATGATTACCTCATCGTCTGTCTATAACATGATTATTAAATGATTACCTCATCGTCTGTCTATAACATGATTATTAAATGATTACCTCATCTTTCTGTCTATAACATGATTATTAAATGATTACCTCATCTTCTGTCTACAACATGATTATTAAATGATTACCTCATCTTTCTGTCTACAACATGATTATTAAATGATTACCTCATCGTCTGTCTATAACATGATTATTAAATGATTACCTCATCGTCTGTCTATAACATGATTATTAAATGATTTCCTCATCGTCTGTCTATAACATGATTATTAAATGATTACCTCATCGTCTGTCTATAACATGATTATTAAATGATTACCTCATCGTCTGTCTATAACATGATTATTAAATGACTACCTCATCGTCTGTCTATAACATGATTATTAAATGATTTCCTCATCGTCTGTCTATAACATGATTATTAAATGATTACCTCATCGTCTGTCTATAACATGATTATTAAATGATTACCTCATCGTCTGTCTATAACATGATTATTAAATGACTACCTCATCGTCTGTCTATAACATGATTATTAAATGATTACCTCATCGTCTGTCTATAACATGATTATTAAATGATTACCTCATCTTTCTGTCTATAACATGATTATTAAATGATTACCTCATCTTTCTGTCTATAACATGATTATTAAATGATTACCTCATCGTCTGTCTATAACATGATTATTAAATGATTACCTCATCTTTCTGAGCTGCTCAGTATATGTAGATAATCATTGCTACCGTGGCCTTTTTTAACGATATAACGTCAGCCATGGAGAACTGTAAAAGTGTTGCTACGGCTCTCAACAACGTTGCTACCCTGAATTTAGCAATCGACAAAGGTCAGTGGGTTGGTCACGCTGCTTGGTCCTTTTTTGGTGGGTGATTCTGTCACGTTCGTCATACGAAGGAGACCAAAGCGCAGCGTGATGTGAATACATCTTCTTTAATGATAACGAAGAAGAATAAACAAACTAATACAAAAATAACAAAACGAACGTGAAGCTAAATATAACGAGTGCAGACATGCAACTTCACATAGACAATCACCCACCAACCAAACTGGAAAATGTCAACCTAAATAGGATCCCCAATCAGAGACAACGATAAACAGCTGCCTCTGATTGGGAACCAATCCAGGCCACCATAGACCTACGTATGCCTAGACTACACACACAACCTCGACATACAAAACCTTAGACCAGACAAAAACACACATACCACCCTCATCACACCCTGACCTAACCAAAATAATAAAGAAAACAAAGATAACTAAGGTCAAGGCGTGACAAAAGGTTAAATCAAATAAAAACAAAAAAATATAGAGGGGTGTGTCATAATTATTATGTTAATTAGAATGAATTGAGTGTTAGAAATAATACTTTATGACATATTGAATATTGTACATAATATTAGCATCAACATACATTATTGTTTAATTCAATTTCATATATTTAATTGTTTCCTATTTAATTAAATTGTTTTGTTCCATGTCATCTTTTGGTTCAACCATAATGCACAATAAGCATCATCAACAGGGGGAACATATTGGGTGTTGATAAGCTGTAGAAAGAAAAATATTCATTCATAAGACTTGTTCAGAAAAGAGAGAATCGTTCATAAGAAGGGCCTGAGATCACAACACAGTTTTGACACACAACACAATGCCACTGTTGCCAGAGAATTTAATGTTAATTTCTCTACCATAAGCCACCTCCAACATCTTTTGAGAGAATTTGGCAGAACGTCCAACCGGCCTCACAACCGTAAGCACGCCAGCCTAGGACCTCCACATCCGACTTCTTCACCTCGTCTGAGACCAGCCACCCGGACAGCTGAAACTGTGGGTTTGCACAACCAAAGAATTTCTGCACTGAGCACTGTGTGCTCGTCGTCCTCACCAGGGACTTGACCTGACTGCAGTTCAGTGTCGTAACTGACTTCAGTGGGCAAATGTTCACCTTCGATGGCCACTGGCACACTGGAGAAGTGTGCTCATCACAGATGAATCCCGGTTTCAACTGATTTGCTGATGTCAACATTGTGAACAGAGTGCCTCATGGTGGCGGTGGGTTTATGGTATGGGCAGGCATAAGCATACGGACAACGAACACAATAGCATTTTATTGATGGCAATTTTAATGCACAGAGATATCATGATGAGATCTTGAGTCCCATTGTCGTGCCATTCCTCCCCCGTAATCACATCATGTTTCAGCATGATAATGCACAGCCCCATGATGCAAGGATCTGTACGCAATTCTTGGAAGCTGAAAATGTCCCAGTTCTTTCATGGCCTGCATATTCAGACATGTCACCCATTGAGCATGTTTGGGATGCTCTGGATCGACGTGCACGACAGCATGTTCCAGTTCCCTCCAATATCCAGTAATTCTACACAGCCATTGAAGAGGAGTGGGACAACATTCCACGGGCCACAATCAACAGCCTGATCAACTCTATGTGAAGGAGATGTGTCGGGCTGCGTGAGGCAAATGGTGGTCACACCAGATACTGACTGGTTTTCTGATCCACGGCCCTACCTTTTTTTATTTAAGGTATCTGTGACCAACAGATGCAGATCTGTATTCCCAGTCATGTGAAATCCATAGATTAGGACCTAATGAAATTATTTCAATTGACTGATTTCCTTATATGAACTGTAACTGAGTAAAATCTTTGTAATTGTTGCATGTTGTGTTCATATTTTTGTTCAGTGTACATCGCACAGTTTGGGCTTGATCCGATTTATCTCTAGAGAAACTGCAGTGAGAAAATGGGCACTGAGTTCACAAAAAAAAAACGAAGGAAATGTAATTCAAATAATTGAACCGACATCGGTCAATTAATTTGAAAACCCTCAAAATAACCAACATTTAGTTAATCGCTCAACACTAGCGACCAATGAACTTTGATTTGTAGACAGACACATTGTTAATCCTACCCTCTACTCTAACCCCTGACCCTGAGAAAAAAGGTCACATTTTTACTGTATAAGCAATCAATCAATCATATGAGTGTATGGACAATTTCTATGAATTGATTCATTAAATGTTGTACCCTGCTCAAATATCATATGGAAACTGTATATACAGGTCATATTCTTCATGGAAGATACATCTGAGTTATCCACCTGTCACGTTCTGACCTTAGTTCCTTTGTTATGTCTTGATTTTAGTCTGGTCAGGGCGTGAGTTGGGGTGGGCATTCTATGTTGTTTTTTCTATGTTTTGTTCTATTGTTCTATTTCTATGTGTTTGGCCTAGTATGGTTCCCAATCAGAGGCAGGTGTCAGTCGTTGTCTCTGATTGGGAGCCATATTTAGGTATCCTGTTTTTCATTGTGTTTTGTGGGTGATTATTTTCTGTTCTGTGTTTTGCTTCACCGTACAGGACTGTTCGTTTTGTCGGTTTATTGTTTTTTGTTCAGTGTTCAGTTTCTTATTAAAACATTATGGACACTTACCACGCTGCACATTGGTCCTCCTCTTCTTCCAACCACGACAAGCGTTACACCACCCATTATCCGAGTCATCCACCCATTATCCGAGTCATCCACCCAATATCCGAGTCATCCGCCAATTATCAGAGTTATCCACCCATTAAGCAGTCATACATTGTGGTGTGAGGAAGGTGACTAGAGAGAGTTGACAGGTCGTGGTGTGAGGAAGGCGACTAGAGAGAGTTGACAGGTCTTGTTGTGGTGTGAGGAAGGTGACTAGAGAGAGTTGACAGGTCTTGTCGTGGTGTGAGGAAGGCGACTAGAGAGTTGACAGGTCGTGGTGTGAGGAAGGTGACTAGAGAGAGTTGACAGGTCTTGTCGTGGTGTGAGGAAGGTGACTAGAGAGTTGACAGGTCGTGGTGTGAGGAAGGTGACTAGAGAGTTGACAGGTCGTGGTGTGAGGAAGGTGACTAGAGAGTTGACAGGTCGTGGTGTGGTGTGAGGAAGGTGACTAGAGAGAGTTGACAGGTCGTGTTGTGGTGTGAGGAAGGTGACTAGAGAGTTGACAGGTCGTGTTGTGAGGAAGGTGACTAGAGAGAGTTGACAGGTCGTGGTGTGAGGAAGGCGACTAGAGAGTTGACAGGTCGTGTTGTGGTGTGAGGAAGGTGACTAGAGAGAGTTGACAGGTCGTGGTGTGAGGAAGGTGACTAGAGAGTTGACAGGTCGTGGTGTGGTGTGAGGAAGGTGACTAGAGAGAGATGACAGGTCGTGTTGTGAGGAAGGTGACTAGAGAGTTGACAGGTCGTGTTGTGGTGTGAGGAAGGTGACTAGAGAGAGTTGACAGGTCGTGGTGTGGTGTGAGGAAGGTGACTAGAGAGTTGACAGGTCGTGGTGTGAGGAAGGCGACTAGAGAGTTGACAGGTCTTGTTGTGGTGTGAGGAAGGTGACTAGAGAGTTGACAGGTCGTGGTGTGAGGAAGGTGACTAGAGAGTTGACAGGTCGTGTTTTGAGGAAGGTGACTAGAGAGAGTTGACAGGTCTTGTCGTGGTGTGAGGAAGGTGACTAGAGAGAGTTGACAGGTCGTGTTGTGGTGTGAGGAAGGTGACTAGAGAGAGTTGACAGGTCGTGGTGTGGTGTGAGGAAGGTGACTAGAGAGTTGACAGGTCGTGTTGTGGTGTGAGGAAGGTGACTAGAGAGAGTTGACAGGTCGTGGTGTGAGGAAGGTGACTAGAGAGTTGACAGGTCTTGTTGTGGTGTGAGGAAGGTGACTAGAGAGAGTTGACAGGTCGTGGTGTGAGGAAGGTGACTAGAGAGTTGACAGGTCTTGTTGTGGTGTGAGGAAGGTGACTAGAGAGAGTTGACAGGTCGTGGTGTGAGGAAGGTGACTAGAGAGAGTTGACAGGTCTTGTTGTGGTGTGAGGAAGGCGACTAGAGAGTTGACAGGTCGTGTTGTGGGGAAGGTGACTAGAGAGTTGACAGGTCGTGGTGTGAGGAAGGCGACTAGAGAGTTGACAGGTCGTGTCGTGGTGTGAGGAAGGTGACTAGAGAGAGTTGACAGGTCGTGTTGTGGGGAAGGTGACTAGAGAGTTGACAGGTCGTGGTGTGGTGTGAGGAAGGCGACTAGAGAGTTGACAGGTCGTGTTGTGGTGTGAGGAAGGTGACTAGAGAGTTGACAGGTCGTGTTGTGGTGTGAGGAAGGTGACTAGAGAGTTGACAGGTCGTGGTGTGAGGAAGGTGACTAGAGAGTTGACAGGTCGTGGTGTGGTGTGAGGAAGGTGACTAAAGAGAGTTGACAGGTCGTGTTGTGGTGTGAGGAAGGTGACTAGAGAGTTGACAGGTCGTGTTGTGGTGTGAGGAAGGTGACTAGAGAGTTGACAGGTCGTGGTGTGAGGAAGGTGACTAGAGAGTTGACAGGTCGTGGTGTGGTGTGAGGAAGGTGACTAGAGAGTTGACAGGTCGTGGTGTGGTGTGAGGAAGGTGACTAGAGAGAGTTGACAGGTCGTGTTGTGGTGTGAGGAAGGTGACTAGAGAGTTGACAGGTCGTGTTGTGGTGTGAGGAAGGTGACTAGAGAGAGTTGACAGGTCGTGTTGTGGTGTGAGGAAGGTGACTAGAGAGTTGACAGGTCGTGGTGTGGTGTGAGGAAGGTGACTAGAGAGTTGACAGGTCGTGTTGTGGTGTGAGGAAGGTGACTAGAGAGAGTTGACAGGTCGTGTTGTGGTGTGAG
This sequence comes from Salvelinus alpinus, assembly GCF_045679555.1. Lineage (NCBI taxonomy): Eukaryota > Metazoa > Chordata > Actinopteri > Salmoniformes > Salmonidae > Salvelinus > Salvelinus alpinus. The sequence goes on along the minus strand of NC_092112.1, from coordinate 4,767,988 downwards.
GAAGGTGACTAGAGAGTTGACAGGTCGTGTTGTGGTGTGAGGAAGGTGACTAGAGAGTTGACAGGTCGTGGTGTGGTGTGAGGAAGGTGACTAGAGAGTTGACAGGTCGTGTTGTGGTGTGAGGAAGGTGACTAGAGAGTTGACAGGTCGTGTTGTGGTGTGAGGAAGGTGACTAGAGAGAGTTGACAGGTCGTGGTGTGGTGTGAGGAAGGTGACTAGAGAGAGTTGACAGGTCGTGTTGTGAGGAAGGTGACTAGAGAGTTGACAGGTCGTGTTGTGAGGAAGGTGACTAGAGAGTTGACAGGTCGTGGTGTGAGGAAGGTGACTAGAGAGTTGACAGGTCGTGTTGTGGTGTGAGGAAGGTGACTAGAGAGAGTTGACAGGTCGTGTTGTGGTGTGAGGAAGGTGACTAGAGAGAGTTGACAGGTCGTGGTGTGGTGTGAGGAAGGTGACTAGAGAGTTGACAGGTCTTGTTGTGGTGTGAGGAAGGTGACTAGAGAGTTGACAGGTCTTGTTGTGGTGTGAGGAAGGTGACTAGAGAGAGTTGACAGGTCGTGGTGTGAGGAAGGTGACTAGAGAGAGTTGACAGGTCTTGTTGTGGTGTGAGGAAGGCGACTAGAGAGTTGACAGGTCGTGTTGTGGGGAAGGTGACTAGAGAGTTGACAGGTCGTGGTGTGAGGAAGGCGACTAGAGAGTTGACAGGTCGTGTCGTGGTGTGAGGAAGGTGACTAGAGAGAGTTGACAGGTTGTGTTGTGGGGAAGGTGACTAGAGAGTTGACAGGTCGTGGTGTGGTGTGAGGAAGGCGACTAGAGAGTTGACAGGTCGTGTTGTGGTGTGAGGAAGGTGACTAGAGAGTTGACAGGTCGTGTTGTGGTGTGAGGAAGGTGACTAGAGAGTTGACAGGTCGTGGTGTGAGGAAGGTGACTAGAGAGTTGACAGGTCGTGGTGTGGTGTGAGGAAGGTGACTAGAGAGTTGACAGGTCGTGGTGTGGTGTGAGGAAGGTGACTAGAGAGAGTTGACAGGTCGTGTTGTGGTGTGAGGAAGGTGACTAGAGAGTTGACAGGTCGTGTTGTGGTGTGAGGAAGGTGACTAGAGAGAGTTGACAGGTCGTGTTGTGGTGTGAGGAAGGTGACTAGAGAGTTGACAGGTCGTGGTGTGGTGTGAGGAAGGTGACTAGAGAGTTGACAGGTCGTGTTGTGGTGTGAGGAAGGTGACTAGAGAGAGTTGACAGGTCGTGTTGTGGTGTGAGGAAGGTGACTAGAGAGTTGACAGGTCGTGTTGTGGTGTGAGGAAGGTGACTAGAGAGTTGACAGGTCGTGGTGTGGTGTGAGGAAGGTGACTAGAGAGTTGACAGGTCGTGTTGTGGTGTGAGGAAGGTGACTAGAGAGTTGACAGGTCGTGTTGTGGTGTGAGGAAGGTGACTAGAGAGAGTTGACAGGTCGTGGTGTGGTGTGAGGAAGGTGACTAGAGAGAGTTGACAGGTCGTGTTGTGAGGAAGGTGACTAGAGAGTTGACAGGTCGTGTTGTGAGGAAGGTGACTAGAGAGTTGACAGGTCGTGGTGTGAGGAAGGTGACTAGAGAGTTGACAGGTCGTGTTGTGGTGTGAGGAAGGTGACTAGAGAGAGTTGACAGGTCGTGTTGTGGTGTGAGGAAGGTGACTAGAGAGAGTTGACAGGTCGTGGTGTGGTGTGAGGAAGGTGACTAGAGAGTTGACAGGTCTTGTTGTGGTGTGAGGAAGGTGACTAGAGAGTTGACAGGTCGTGTTGTGGTGTGAGGAAGGTGACTAGAGAGAGTTGACAGGTCGTGTTGTGGTGTGAGGAAGGTGACTAGAGAGAGTTGACAGGTCGTGGTGGTGTGAGGAAGGTGACTAGAGAGAGTTGACAGGTCGTGTTGTGAGGAAGGTGACTAGAGAGTTGACAGGTCGTGTTGTGAGGAAGGTGGTAGCTCTATTTACATAAATACACTCTCGGTCCAACACACACCTGGACATTTTTAGACGCGGTGAAGCGAGAGGCACACCAGTATTTCGTGGGCTGCAGTGATTAGAAGCCCGAGCCGGTCATTTTGTAAAATTTTAATCTCAAGGTGCGCATGCCGGTCAAAAATTGAAGGGATATTTTGCTGGAAGATGTGCCCACTCCGGTTGAGACATGAACACACTGCCGAGAAGAGCTGGAGTCTCCTGCTTTTGGTCCTGGAGACATACAGGGGGTGCAGGGTTTACTTACAGCTCAACACTAACAAACCTGATTCAGATAATCAAGGTATTGATGACTGGTTGATTAGTTGAATAGTGTGTTAGTACAGGGCTGGAACTGAAGCCTGTATCTTTTCAGCGGGAGTGAAGAATACGACACTGTGGGCCAATCTCAGATGGTACCCTGCTCTTGTAGTGAACTACTGTAGACCAGAAGAGGTGCCGTTTCAGACACACAAACTAAAACCCACAGTGTCCACTGAATCTGACATTTAGTCGAGCGAGAAAAGACAAGAGTTCTGAAAACACAACAGTTTATTTCCTTAAAATATCATCATCGTTGTCATGGTAACTAACAGACAAATGAACATTCAGGTTTAGTTTTTTTTTCAATAACTCTTCTTTTTATATAAAAGTATACAAACTAACAAAGACAAGTCCCCGTCACCCCCCATGTAAGGGGTAGAGTAAGGAACCCCCCCCCCACGGTGACCCCTGAAGACCCCAGAGGGCGACTGTGACACGGTACACACATCAGGTACTACAGCTGTCACTTATCATTAAATAACATGTACAGAGCCTTCAGAAAGTATTCACACTCCTTGACTTTTTTCTCCGTTACAAAGTGGGATTAAATTAGATTTCACTGTCATTTTTGGTCGACTATCTACACAAAATACTCTGTCATGTCAAAGTGGTAGAAAAATTCTAACATTTATTACAAATTAATGAAAAATAAAACACTAATATATCTTGATTAGATAAGTATTCACCCCCCTGAGTCAATACATGTTAGAATCACCTTTGTCAGCGATTACAGCTGGGAGTCTTTTAGGGCACATCTCTAAATGCTTTGCTCACCTAAATTGTTCAATATTTGCCCAATATTCTTTAAAGAAATTATTCTAGTTCTGTCAAGTTGGTTGTTGATCATTCTTAGACACACATTTTTTCAAGTCTTGCCATAGATTTCCAAGTAGATTTAAGTCAAAACTGTAACTAGGTCACTCAGGAGCATTCAATGTCGTCTCGGTAAGAAACTCCTGTATAGATTTGGTCTTGTGTTTTAGGTTGTTGTCCTGCTGAAAGGTGAATTCCTCTCCCAGTGTCTGGTGCAAAGCAAACTGAACCAGGTTTTCCTCTAGGATTTTGCCTGTGCTCAGCTCTATTCCGTTTCGTTTTATCTTAAAAAAGTCCTTGCTGATGACAAGCATACCCATAACATGATGCATCCACCATTATGCTTGAAAATATGAAGAGTGGTACTTAATGATGTGTTGTGTTTGTGGAAAATCCAGCACAATGCTTTATATTCAGAACCCAAAAAATATTTATTTGCCTACATTTTTACAATATTACCTAAGAGCCTGGATGCAGGATGCATGTTTTTGAATATTTGTTATCCTATATGGGCTTCCTTCTTTTCACTCTGTCATTTAGGTTATTATTGTGGAGTAACTACAATGTTGTTGATCCATCCTCAGTTTTCTCCTATCACAGCTATTAAACTCTGTAACTGTTTTAAAGTCACCATTGGCCTCTTGGTGAAATCACTGAGCGGTTTCCTTCCTCTCCGGCAACTGAGTTAGGACTCTTTGTATCTGTATCTTTGTAGTGTATTGATAAACCCTTAAAAGCATAATTAATAACTTCACCATGCTCAAAGGGAAATATATATATATATATATTTTTTTACACATCTACTAATCAGTTTGGAGAAACATCCTTGGTCTTTGTGGTTGAATCTGTGTTTGAAATTCACTACTCGACTGAGGGACATTACAGATAATTGTATGTGTGGGTTACAGAGATGAGGTAGTCATTCAAAAATCATGTTAAACAATATTATTGCACACAGAGTGAGTCCATGCAACTTATCTTAACTCATGTGACTTGTTAAGCAACTTGTCATGTGACTTGTTAAGCAACTTGTCATGTGACTTGTTAAGCAACTTGTCATGTGACTTGTTAAGCAACTTATCATGTGACTTGTTAAGCAACTTATCATGTGACTTGTTAAGCAACTTATCATGTGACTTGTTAAGCACGTTGAATACTTATTGACTCAAGACATGAGCTTTTCATTTTGAATGAATTAGTAAAAATTTCGAAAAACAAAATTCCACTTTGACATTTCTGGTGTGTGTAGATCAGGGACATTCAGGCTGTAACAACCAAATGTGGTAAAAGGGGTGTGAATACTTTCTGAAGGCTCTGTATATTCCACCGAGAGGACAGAGGGGTGTGTAGACTGACAGGGTAGAGGAGAGAGGGGTGTATAGACTGACAGGGTAGAGGAGAGAGGAGAGAGGGGTGTATAGACTGACAGGGTAGAGGAGAGAGGACAGAGGGGTGTATAGACTGACAGGGTAGAGGAGAGAGGACAGAGGGGTGTATAGACTGACAGGGTAGAGGAGAGAGGACAGAGGGGTGTATAGACTGACAGGGTAGAGGAGAGAGGGGTGTATAGACTGACAGGGTAGAGGAGAGAGGACAGAGGGGTGTATAGACTGACAGGGTAGAGGAGGACAGAGGGATGTGTAGACTGACAGGGTAGAGGACAGAGGGGTGTATAGACTGACAGGGTAGAGGACAGAGGGGTGTATAGACTGACAGGGTAGAGGAGAGAGGACAGAGGGATGTGTAGACTGACAGGGTAGAGGAGAGAGGGGTGTATAGACTGACAGGGTAGAGGACAGAGGGGTGTATAGACTGACAGGGTAGAGGAGAGAGGACAGAGGGGTGTATAGACTGACAGGGTAGAGGAGACATTCATTAAGCCGTGATCTGGATCTCAGTGCCACAGGATTGATTTGGCGTTAAAAAAATTATCACAAAAACAAAACAATAATTTAAAAAAGTGACCAGAGTCACAGAAAAGTGTGTGTCAGAGAGAGAGAGAGAGAGCGAGAGAGAGAGCATACCTATTGAAATATATATTCAAATTGGCTAAAACTAATTGAATGTGTCATTGAACCAATTGCACTTTATGGCAGCGAGGTGTGGGGTCCACTTGCAAAACAACATTTCATCAAATGGGACAAACACCCCATTGAAACCCTGCATGCAGAGTTCTGTAAGATTCTCCTACATGTCCAGAGTAAAACTACAAACAATGCATGCAGGGCAGAATTAGGCCAATATCCACTAATAATAAAAACTCAAAAAATAGCAATTAAGTTTTGGAAACATCTAAAATACAGTGACCCCCTCTCATATCATTACCAAGCCCTGCAATAACAAGAGCTGAGCAAAGAAAAGAGTCCCCTCATCCAGCTGGTCCTGGGGCTGAGTTCACTAACCTGTTCTACTAACACACTGAAGCCTCAGTCCCCTCATCCAGCTGGTCCTGGGGCTGAGTTCACTACCCTGTTCTACTAACACACTGAAGCATCAGTCCCCTCATCCAGCTGGACCTGGGGCTGAGTTCACTAACCTGTTCTACTAACACACTGAAGCCTCAGTCCCCTCATCCAGCTGGTCCTGGGGCTGAGTTCACAAACCTGTTCTACTAACACACTGAATCCTCAGTCCCCTCATCCAGCTGGTCCTGGGGCTGAGTTCACTAACCTGTTCTACTAACACACTGAAGCCTCAGGACCAGAACATCCAATCAATCAGATTAAACCAAATTACAACACAGTCAAAACAAAACTATATTGCTTATTGGGAAACAAAAGCACAAACACAAAGCAAAATGCAGTGCTATCTGGCCTTAAATCGACAGGACACTGTGGCTAACTATTTGACCATGGTTACTGATCAAAACCTTAGAAAAACCTTGACAATGTACAGGCTCAGTGAGCACAGCCTTGCCATTGAGAAGGGTAGACACAGGAAAACCTGGCTCCCTGTAGAGGAAAGGCTGTGCAACCACTGCACAACAGCAGAACCCGAGACAGAGCTGCATTTCCTGACAAAATGTCAAAAATACAAAACAATTAGAGAGTGTCATTTCCCCAAATTTAAAACCCTTATTCAAGGTTTCAAAGATCTATCTGATGAGGATAGGCCACCCGTCCTGTTGGGGGAGGACGCAGAGAGCTGTGGGTTGGCAGCGCACTACATTGCTGCCTGTCATAAGATGAGGGACAGTGACAGACCAACCAACCTGTTTAATGCTATTGTTCAATGTATTATTGATTATTGTTATTACTGTTGTCCTGTTGACAATATTGATTATTATTAATTTAATTATGTTAATATTGTAAATCTCCAAAGTAAGCTTTGGCAATATGTACATTGTTACGTCATGCCCCCAAAAAAGACAGGGCTCCTCCCAGCCCACCAATCAGCAGACAGACAGGGCTCCTCCCAGCCCACCAATCAGCAGACAGACAGGGCTCCTCCCAGCCCACCAACCAGCAGACAGACAGGGCTCCTCCCAGCCCACCAATCAGCAGACAGACAGGGCTCCTCCCAGCCCACCAATCAGCAGACAGACAGGGCTCCTCCCAGCCCACCAATCAGCAGACAGACAGGGCTCCTCCCAGCCCACCAACCAGCAGACAGACAGGGCTCCTCCCAGCCCACCAACCAGCAGACAGACAGGGCTCCTCCCAGCCCACCAACCAGCAGACAGACAGGGCTCCTCCCAGCCCACCAATCAGCAGACACACAGGGCTCCTCCCAGCCCACCAACCAGACAAGGCTGCTGTCCAGGGGTATCGTCGGACGGGGCCACAGTGTCCCCGGACCCCCACGCCTCAGCCTCCAGTATCTATGCAGCAATAGTCTGTGTCGGGGGGCTAGTCGGTTATATCTGGTATAATTCTCCTGTCTTATCTGGTGTCCCGTGTTAATTGAAGTATGCTCCCTCTAATTCTCTCTCTCCCCTCTCCTCCCGGAGGACCTGAGCCCTAGGACCATGCATCAGGACTACCTGGCCTGAAGACTCCTGGCTGTCCCCAGTCCACCTGGTCGTGCTGCTGCTCCAGTTTCAACTGTTCTGACTGTGGCTATGGAACCCTGACCTGTTCAACGGACAACTGCTACCTGTCCCAGACCTGCTGTTTTCAACAGTATCCAGGAGACAGAGGGTATCCAGGAGACAGAGAGAGGGTATCCAGGAGACAGAGAGAGGGTATCCAGGAGACAGAGAGAGAGGGTATCCAGGAGACAGAGAGAGAGAGAGGGTATCCAGGAGACAGAGAGAGGGTATCCAGGAGACAGAGAGAGAGGGTATCCAGGAGACAGAGAGAGAGAGAGGGTATCCAGGAGACAGAGAGAGGGTATCCAGGAGACAGAGAGAGAGGGTATCCAGGAGACAGAGAGAGAGAGAGAGGGTATCCAGGAGACAGAGAGAGAGGGTATCCAGGAGACAGAGAGAGAGAGGGTATCCAGGAGACAGAGAGAGGGTATCCAGGAGACAGAGAGAGAGAGGGTATCCAGGAGACAGACAGAGAGAGAGGGTATCCAGGAGACAGAGAGAGAGGGTATCCAGGAGACAGAGAGAGAGAGAGAGGGTATCCAGGAGACAGAGAGAGAGAGGGTATGCAGGAGACAGAGAGAGAGAGAGAGGGTATCCAGGAGACAGAGAGAGAGAGAGGGTATCCAGGAAACAGACAGAGAGAGAGGGTATCCAGGAGACAGAGAGAGAGAGGGTATCCAGGAGACAGAGAGAGAGAGAGAGAGGGTATCCAGGAGACAGAGAGAGAGAGAGAGGGTATCCAGGAGACAGAGAGAGAGAGAGAGAGGGTATCCAGGAGACAGAGAGAGAGAGAGAGGGTATCCAGGAGACAGAGAGAGAGATTCACAGATTCTGTCAGACCTGGGCCCTGACAGTAAATCTCAGTAAGACCAAAATAATGGTGTTCCAAAAAAGGTCCAGTCGCCAGGACCACAAATTCCATCTAGACACCGTTGCCCTAGAGCACACAAAAAACTATACATACCTCGGCCTAAACATCAGCACCACAGGTAGCTTCCACAGAGCTGTGAACGATCTGAGAGACAAGGCAAGAAGGGCATTCTATGCCATCAAAAGGAACATAAATTTCAACATACCAATTAGGATCTGGCTAAAAATACTTGAATCAGTCATAGAGCCCATTGCCCTTTATGGTTGTGAGGTCTGGGGTCCGCTCACCAACCAAGATTTCACAAAATGGGACAAACACCAAATTGAGACTCTGCATGCAGAATTCTGCAAAAATATCCTCCGTGTACAACGTAGAACACCAAATAATGCATGCAGAGCAGAATTAGGCCGATACCCACTAATTATCAAAATCCAGAAAAGAGCCGTTAAATTCTACAACCACCTAAAAGGAAGCGATTCCCAAACCTTCCATAACAAAGCCATCACCTACAGAGAGATGAACCTGGAGAAGAGTCCCCTAAGCAAGCTGGTCCTAGGGCTCTGTTCACAAACACAAACACACCCCACAGAGCCCCAGGACAACAGCACAATTAGACCCAACCAAATCATGAGAAAACAAAAAGATAATTACTTGACACATTGGAAAGAATTAACAAAAAAACAGAGCAAACTAGAATGCTATTTGGCCCTAAACAGAGAGTACACAGTGGCAGAATACCTGACCACTGTGACTGACCCAAACTTAAGGAAAGCTTTGACTATGTACAGACTCAGTGAGCATAGCCTTGCTATTGAGAAAGGCCGCCGTAGGCAGACATGGCTCTCAAGAGAAGACAGGCTATGTGCTCACTGCCCACAAAATGAGGTGGAAACTGAGCTGCACTTCCTAACCTCCTGCCCAATGTATGACCATATTAGAGAGACATATTTCCCTCAGATTACACAGATCCACAAAGAATTTGAAAACAAATCCAATTTTGATAAACTCCCATCTCTACTGGGTGAAATTCCACAGTGTGCCATCACAGCAGCAAGATTTGTGACCTGTTGCCACAAGAAAAGGGCAACCAGTGAAGAACAAACACCATTGTAAATACAACCCATATTTATGCTTATTTATTTTAACTTGTGTGCTTTAACCATTTGTACATTGTTACAACACTGTATATATATAATATGACATTTGTAATGTCTTTCTTGTTTTGAAACTTCTGTATGTGTAATGTTTACTGTTAATTTGTATTGTTTATTTCACTTTTGTGTATTATCTATCTCACTTGCTTTGGCAATGTTAACACATGTTTCCCATGCCAATAAAGCCCCTTGAATTGAATTGAATTGAATTGAGAGAGGGTATCCAGGAGACAGAGAGAGAGAGAGAGGGTATCCAGGAGACAGAGAGAGAGAGGGTATCCAGGAGACAGAGAGAGAGAGGGTATCCAGGAGACAGAGAGAGAGAGAGAGGGTATCCAGGAGACAGAGAGAGAGAGAGAGAGGGTATCCAGGAGACAGAGAGAGAGAGAGAGGGTATCCAGGAGACAAAGAGAGAGAGAGAGGGTATCCAGGAGACAGAGAGAGAGGGTATCCAGGAGACAGAGAGAGAGAGGGTATCCAGGAGACAGAGAGAGAGAGGGTATCCAGGAGACAGACAGAGAGAGGGTATCCAGGAGACAGAGAGAGAGAGGGTATCCAGGAGACAGACAGAGAGAGGGTATCCAGGAGACAGAGAGAGAGAGAGAGGGTATCCAGGAGACAGAGAGAGAGAGAGGGTATCCAGGAGACAGAGAGAGAGAGGGTATCCAGGAGACAGAGAGGGTATCCAGGAGACAGAGAGAGAGGGTATCCAGGAGACAGAGAGAGAGAGGGTATCCAGGAGACAGACAGAGAGAGGGTATCCAGGAGACAGAGAGAGAGAGGGTATCCAGGAGACAGAGAGAGAGAGAGAGGGTATCCAGGAGACAGAGAGAGAGAGGGTATCCAGGAGACAGAGAGAGAGAGGGTATCCAGGAGACAGAGAGAGAGAGAGAGGGTATCCAGGAGACAGAGAGAGAGAGAGAGGGTATCCAGGAGACAGAGAGAGAGAGGGTATGCAGGAGACAGAGAGAGAGAGAGAGGGTATCCAGGAGACAGAGAGAGAGAGAGAGGGTATCCAGGAGACAGAGAGAGAGAGGGTATCCAGGAGACAGAGAGAGAGAGAGGGTATCCAGGAGACAGAGAGAGAGAGGGTATCCAGGAAACAGACAGAGAGAGAGGGTATCCAGGAGACAGAGAGAGAGAGAGAGAGGGTATCCAGGAGACAGAGAGAGAGAGAGGGTATCCAGGAGACAGAGAGAGAGAGGGTATCCAGGAGACAGAGAGAGAGAGAGAGGGTATCCAGGAGACAGAGAGAGAGAGGGTATCCAGGAGACAGAGAGAGAGGGTATCCAGGAGACAGAGAGAGAGAGGGTATCCAGGAGACAGAGAGAGAGAGAGAGGGTATCCAGGAGACAGAGAGAGAGAGAGAGGGTATCCAGGAGACAGAGAGAGAGAGAGGGGTATCCAGGAGACAAAGAGAGAGAGAGAGGGTATCCAGGAGACAGAGAGAGAGAGGGTATCCAGGAGACAGAGAGAGGGTATCCAGGAGACAGAGAGAGAGAGAGGGTATCCAGGAGACAGAGAGAGAGAGAGAGGGTATCCAGGAGACAGAGAGAGAGAGGGTATCCAGGAGACAGAGAGAGAGAGGGTATCCAGGAGACAGAGAGAGAGAGGGTATCCAGGAGACAGAGAGAGAGAGGGTATCCAGGAGACAGAGAGAGAGAGGGTATCCAGGAGACAGAGAGAGAGAGAGAGGGTATCCAGGAGACAGAGAGAGAGAGGGTATCCAGGAGACAGAGAGAGAGAGGGTATCCAGGAGACAGAGAGAGAGAGGGTATCCAGGAGACAGAGAGAGAGAGGGTATCCAGGAGACAGAGAGAGAGAGGGTATCCAGGAGACAGAGAGAGAGAGAGGGTATCCAGGAGACAGAGAGAGAGGGTATCCAGGAGACAGAGAGAGAGAGAGAGGGTATCCAGGAGACAGAGAGAGAGAGGGTATCCAGGAGACAGAGAGAGAGGGTATCCAGGAGACAGAGAGAGAGAGAGAGGGTATCCAGGAGACAGAGAGAGAGAGGGGTATCCAGGAGACAGAGAGAGAGAGGGTATCCAGGAGACAGAGAGAGAGAGAGGGTATCCAGGAGACAGAGAGAGAGAGAGAGGGTATCCAGGAGACAGAGAGAGAGAGAGGGTATCCAGGAGACAGAGAGAGAGGGTATCCAGGAGACAGAGAGAGAGAGAGAGGGTATCCAGGAGACAGAGAGAGAGAGGGTATCCAGGAGACAGAGAGAGAGGGTATCCAGGAGACAGAGAGAGAGAGAGGGTATCCAGGAGACAGAGAGAGAGAGAGGGTATCCAGGAGACAGAGAGAGAGAGAGAGGGCATCCAGGAGACAGAGAGAGAGAGGGTATCCAGGAGACAGAGAGAGAGAGGGTATCCAGGAGACAGAGAGAGAGAGGGTATCCAGGAGAGAGGGTATCCAGGAGAGAGAGAGAGGGTATCCAGGAGACAGAGAGAGAGAGGGTATCCAGGAGACAGAGAGAGAGAGGGTATCCAGGAGACAGAGAGAGAGAGGGTATCCAGGAGACAGAGAGAGAGAGAGAGGGTATCCAGGAGACAGAGAGAGAGAGAGAGGGTATCCAGGAGACAGAGAGAGAGAGAGAGGGTATCCAGGAGACAGAGAGAGAGAGGGTATCCAGGAGACAGAGAGAGAGAGAGAGGGTATCCAGGAGACAGAGAGAGAGAGAGGGTATCCAGGAGACAGAGAGAGAGAGAGAGGGTATCCAGGAGACAGAGAGAGAGAGAGAGGGTATCCAGGAGACAGAGAGAGAGAGGGTATCCAGGAGACAGAGAGAGAGAGAGAGGGTATCCAGGAGAGAGAGAGAGAGGGTATCCAGGAGACAGAGAGAGAGAGAGGGTATCCAGGAGACAGAGAGAGAGAGAGGGTATCCAAGGCACAATCAGAACAAACACAAAATCTAGGATCAGTCTCCAGTTCGCTTCAGTCCATTTAAATCTGGTTTGATCCGGTTCCATCTAGTTTGGATCCGGTTAGGAGTCCACCATCTCTCCACCGTGCGTTTCCATCTCCTCCTCTCTCTCCGTTATTCATTTCTGGAGCGTGCAGAGAGATAGAGGCTGTCAACAGTTCAGTGAAATATGTTTCCTTGCTCATATTAAGCACATGCTTCGAAGCAGCCTACAACATGGACAGGTGGGAAAGCGCTCGGGCCTCCATTCTCTATTCCAGTGCATACAGAAGACATGCGTTTCCTGTTCCTGCCCGTTTCATAAATGGGCCCTTCTAAATCTCACCTCATTTATCATATTAGTAAAGACAGTATGAAATTGAGAATAGTCTGAGGTGAAAACAGGACGACTTGATGAGAGGACGGCGTGTGCAGCCTGAGGAGCAGAGAACGATTTGCTCTCTTCCACTTTCTCAAATCATCTAAAGTCCCAGCATGCACAGCTCATACATCTTTTGATTTCTAAGATATTCTAAGTTTTGTATCATTCACAAATAAAGTTGCCAAATAACTCTCATACTAGTGTATCGGACCTGTTCAAATGATCTTACAAGGGACTTATAAGCATATCTAGTCTGATAAATGAACAAGCCTATAGCATAGCCAGATAACATACAGTATCTAGTCTGATAAATGAACAAGCCTACAGTCTATATCATAGCCAGATAACATACAGTATCTAGTCTGATAAATGAACAAGCCTACAGTCTATATCATAGCCAGATAACATACAGTAGGACTCATATTCTGTTCTTCTGAAATACAATGTTCTCATGTCATAATGTTTCTTTAGACCTAAAATAAGGAATGGCTTTTTTGTGATGGTGTATATTACATTTATTTATGAGACTTTTAAATGTAGATGTCCCGAAGGCGCGCATCGAGGCTTGTTTGGAGGCCTGGAGATGCTAAAAGTATTTATGTTAATTAACGGTTAATTATCATGAGACCCGACAGTGTTTTGCACGACAATAACCGGTGGACAAAACGTCATGTCCGCCACAGCCTTAGGTAGGACTGCATGTGACCTTACAAACAGACATTTGAAATAATCAACATTTAATTAGATTTCAATTCAAATGATACAAGCTGTCTGATCCCTCTGCGAACTGGACAACAGGGTGAAAGACACCGACGTAGCCTGGGTACCAGTCGGTTTGTACCATCATGCCACTCCTTGCCTCTCAGTCATACCAAGGAGATGACGGGATAGCCCCAAACCAATCCGAGACCAGGCTAACAGCAACCTCTGTACCTTGAACTGAACAACAATATCTGGCCTATAATACAGACAGATGACTCTTATCAAGAATAGACTCTGATATCAACGTCCATCAAACTGTATGACGCCACTGGTTGTACACTAAACTACACAGATCTCTCTCACACCCACCCACACACACACCAACCCACCCACACCAACCCACCCACCCACACACAGGTAAACCCCACAGAAAGGCACCAGGTATTGCTAATGATGAGGACGGTCTTTCATACAGACACAACCTTCAATCAGCTCTCTCTCTCTCTCTCTGGATAGAACCAACACACAACTCACGATGATGCACACTCGCTACCAATTTGGTGCTGTGCACACTCTCTACCAATTTGGTGCTGTGCACACTCTCTACCAATTTGGTGCTGTGCACACTCTCTACCAATTTGGTGCTGTGCACACTCGCTACCCATTTGGTGTTGTGCACACTCGCTACCCATTTGGTGTTGTGCACACACACATGCAAACATGAACACACATTGAGAAGGTCAGAGAGACAGTCAGAGAGAACAGACATAGAGACAGTCAGAGAGAACAGACATAGAGACAGTCAGAGAGAACAGGCAGAGAGAACAGGCAGAGAGAACAGACATAGAGACAGTCAGAGAGAACAGGCAGAGAGAACAGGCAGAGAGAACAGACATAGAGACAGTCAGAGAGAACAGGCAGAGAGAACAGGCAGAGAGAACAGACATAGAGAACAGACAGAGAGAACAGACAGAGAGAACAGTCAGAGAGAACAGTCAGAGAGAACAGACAGAGAGAACAGACAGAGAGAACAGACAGAGAGAACAGTCAGAGAGAACAGTCAGAGAGAACAGACAGAGAGACGGTCAGAGAGACGGTCAGAGAGACGGTCAGAGAGAACAGTCAGAGAGAACAGACAGAGAACAGACAGAGAGAACAGACAGAGAGAACAGTCAGAGAGAACAGACAGAGAGAACAGACAGAGAGACGGTCAGAGAGACGGTCAGAGAGAACAGTCAGAGAGAACAGACAGAGAACAGACAGAGAGAACAGACAGAGAGAACAGTCAGAGAGAACAGACAGAGAGAACAGACAGAGAGAACAGACAGAGACAGTCAGAGAGAACAGACAGAGAAAACAGACAGAGAGAACAGACAGAGAGAACAGACAGAGAGAACAGACAGAGAGAACAGACAGAGAGAACAGACAGAGAGAACAGTCAGAGAGAACAGACAGAGAGAACAGACAGAGAGAACAGACAGAGACAGTCAGAGAGAACAGACAGAGAAAACAGACAGAGAGAACAGACAGAGAGAACAGACAGAGAGAACAGTCAGAGAGAACAGACAGAGAGAACAGACAGAGAGAACAGACAGAGAGACGGTCAGAGAGACGGTCAGAGAGACGGTCAGAGAGAACAGTCAGAGAGAACAGACAGAGAACAGACAGAGAGAACAGACAGAGAGAACAGTCAGAGAGAACAGACAGAGAGAACAGACAGAGAGACGGTCAGAGAGACGGTCAGAGAGAACAGTCAGAGAGAACAGACAGAGAACAGACAGAGAGAACAGACAGAGAGAACAGTCAGAGAGAACAGACAGAGAGAACAGACAGAGAGAACAGACAGAGAGAACAGACAGAGACAGTCAGAGAGAACAGACAGAGAAAACAGGCAGAGAGAACAGACAGAGAGAACAGACAGAGAGAACAGACAGAGAGAACAGACAGAGAGAACAGACAGAGAGAACAGACAGAGAGAACAGACAGAGAGAACAGACAGAGAGAACAGACAGAGAGAACAGACAGAGAGAACAGACAGAGAGAACAGACAGAGAGAACAGACAGAGAGACGGTCAGAGAGAAGAGTCAGTCTACGGTCCTGTTGACCACATAAGGAGACACAGGAAGCTTTTACAGTGTGTGTGTGTGTGTGTGTGTGTGTCCATGATCATGTGGTTGTGTGTTCAGGAGACGGTCCAAAGTCAAACCCCACAGGAGACGAGGTGTTTGTGGGATAGTCGTCCAAGGACCAATGAGAGAGGAGCTTCAGGCTGGTCTATGGTGTGGACACAGGGACGGGGACACACCAGGAGCAGCCATCACCCTGCTCTACAACACGGCGTAGTCAGGCGAAACAATCCTCTCCTCTGGTCTGGAAGTGGGGGGGGGGGGTTGTCTTTGTTACCAGCCCAAAGTAAATGCATGGTTGTCGTGGTTACCAGGGTGCGGTCGTCGTGGTAACCATCCAATAATAATGGCGGTGCGGTTGGTTGGTTACCAGCCGATGAGGTTGGCCTTGGCCTTGTCTGTGAGCTTGCGGACACGCCCCTTGGAGGAAGTGCCAAAGGTGAGGGAGGAGTCTTCAACCAGGAGTTGTCTCTGCTCCTCCTCCTCTGAGTCCTCCTCCGTGTAGTACGCCGTTCGTCGCCCCCGGTTACGTGTACGCATCGATCCCGCTGACCCCTCCCCTTCCTGTTCCGCCTCCTCCTCTTCATCGTTGTTCTCGTCCTGTGGCGATGCCCTCACGCGCTGTGATTGTTGCAGAGACTGGGCAGGGGGAGTCATCTCGTCGTTGATTCGCCGGCTGCTCCTCCTCAAAGGGGAAGGGGAGGGGTCGGGGCTGGAAGGGGTCGGGGCTATCTCTGTCCTGACCAGTCTTGGCCTACCGCGGCGCCGTGGCGTTCCTGGAAGTCCGGCCCCCGACAGCACGGATGCTTCCTGGGCAGAGGAAGTCCCGCCCTCGTCGCCTGTGGATTGGTTGAGCTTGTCCTCGGGGGTGGAGCTTCGCCGGAGGCCCCTCCTCATGGCCTCTAGTTCCTGTCTGGACTTCCTGCCTCTCTTCCTGCCGGGAGGGCGACCCTTGGGGGCGGGGCTAGGACTGGGTTCAGGGGTCACTACTCTGGGTCTCCGTCCCCTCCGACCTGCAGACACGCCCTCCTGACTACTGTGGCCATTCAGGTGGACAGTAGCCTGGGGGGAGGGGCTACGAGGGGAGGCTGGGGGGAGGGACAGAGAGAATGTGAGATCAATCAACCAATCAGTCGTATGTGTACTCTTTACCTGCAGTGTTGTATGTCATGTATGTTGTAGAGGGTGAAGGGGTCTGTCATGTATGTTGTAGAGGGTGAGGGGGGTCTGTCATGTATGTTGTAGAGGGTGAGGGGGGTCTGTCATGTATGTTGTAGAGGGTGAGGGGGGTCTGTCATGTATGTTGTAGAGGGTGAGGGGGGTCTGTCATGTATGTTGTAGAGGGTGAGGGGGGTATGTCATGTATGTTGTAGAGGGTGAGGGGGTCTGTCATGTATGTTGTAGAGGGTGAGGGGGGTCTGCCATGTATGTTGTAGAGGGTGAGGGGGGTCTGTCATGTATGTTGTAGAGGGTGAAGGGGTCTGTCATGTATGTTGTAGAGGGTGAAGGGGTCTGTCATGTATGTTGTAGAGGGTGAGGGGGTCTGTCATGTATGTTGTAGAGGGTGAGGGGGGTCTGTCATGTATGTTGTAGAGGGTGAGGGGGGTCTGTCATGTATGTTGTAGAGGGTGAGGGGGTCTGTCATGTATGTTGTAGAGGGTGAGGGGGGTATGTCATGTATGTTGTAGAGGGTGAGGGGGGTCTGTCATGTATGTTGTAGAGGGTGAAGGGGTCTGTCATGTATGTTGTAGAGGGTGAAGGGGTCTGTCATGTATGTTGTAGAGGGTGAAGGGGTCTGTCATGTATGTTGTAGAGGGTGAGGGGGTCTGTCATGTATGTTGTAGAGGGTGAGGGGGGTCTGTCATGTATGTTGTAGAGGGTGAGGGGGGTCTGTCATGTATGTTGTAGAGGGTGAAGGGGTCTGTCATGTATGTTGTAGAGGGTGAAGGGGTCTGTCATGTATGTTGTAGAGGGTGAGGGGGGTCTGTCATGTATGTTGTAGAGGGTGAAGGGGTCTGTCATGTATGTTGTAGAGGGTGAAGGGGTCTGTCATGTATGTTGTAGAGGGTGAGGGGGTCTGTCATGTATGTTGTAGAGGGTGAGGGGGGTCTGTCATGTATGTTGTAGAGGGTGAGGGGGGTCTGTCATGTATGTTGTAGAGGGTGAGGGGGTCTGTCATGTATGTTGTAGAGGGTGAGGGGGGTATGTCATGTATGTTGTAGAGGGTGAGGGGGTCTGTCATGTATGTTGTAGAGGGTGAGGGGGGTCTGTCATGTATGTTGTAGAGGGTGAGGGGGGTCTGTCATGTATGTTGTAGAGGGTGAGGGGGGTATGTCATGTATGTTGTAGAGGGTGAAGGGGTCTGTCATGTATGTTGTAGAGGGTGAGGGGGTCTGTCATGTATGTTGTAGAGGGTGAGGGGGGTCTGTCATGTATGTTGTAGAGGGTGAGGGGGGTATGTCATGTATGTTGTAGAGGGTGAGGGGGTCTGTCATGTATGTTGTAGAGGGTGAGGGGGGTATGTCATGTATGTTGTAGAGGGTGAGGGGGGTCTGTCATGTATGTTGTAGAGGGTGAGGGGGTCTGTCATGTATGTTGTAGAGGGTGAGGGGGGTCTGTCATGTATGTTGTAGAGGGTGAGGGGGGTCTGTCATGTATGTTGTAGAGGGTGAAGGGGTCTGTCATGTATGTTGTAGAGGGTGAGGGGGGTCTGTCATGTATGTTGTAGAGGGTGAGGGGGGTCTGTCATGTATGTTGTAGAGGGTGAGGGGGTCTGTCATGTATGTTGTAGAGGGTGAGGGGGGTCTGTCATGTATGTTGTAGAGGGTGAGGGGGGTCTGTCATGTATGTTGTAGAGGGTGAGGGGGGTATGTCATGTATGTTGTAGAGGGTGAGGGGGGTCTGTCATGTATGTTGTAGAGGGTGAGGGGGGTCTGTCATGTATGTTGTAGAGGGTGAAGGGGTCTGTCATGTATGTTGTAGAGGGTGAGGGGGTCTGTCATGTATGTTGTAGAGGGTGAGGGGGGTCTGTCATGTATGTTGTAGAGGGTGAGGGGGGTCTGTCATGTATGTTGTAGAGGGTGAGGGGGTCTGTCATGTATGTTGTAGAGGGTGAGGGGGGTATGTCATGTATGTTGTAGAGGGTGAGGGGGGTCTGTCATGTATGTTGTAGAGGGTGAGGGGGGTCTGTCATGTATGTTGTAGAGGGTGAGGGGGGTCTGTCATGTATGTTGTAGAGGGTGAGGGGGGTCTGTCATGTATGTTGTAGAGGGTGAGGGGGGTCTGTCATGTATGTTGTAGAGGGTGAGGGGGGTCTGTCATGTATGTTGTAGAGGGTGAGGGGGTCTGTCATGTATGTTGTAGAGGGTGAGGGGGGTCTGTCATGTATGTTGTAGAGGGTGAGGGGGGTCTGTCATGTATGTTGTAGAGGGTGAGGGGGGTCTGTCATGTATGTTGTAGAGGGTGAGGGGGGTATGTCATGTATGTTGTAGAGGGTGAGGGGGGTCTGTCATGTATGTTGTAGAGGGTGAGGGGGGTCTGTCATGTATGTTGTAGAGGGTGAGGGGGGTCTGTCATGTATGTTGTAGAGGGTGAGGGGGTCTGTCATGTATGTTGTAGAGGGTGAGGGGGGTATGTCATGTATGTTGTAGAGGGTGAGGGGGGTCTGTCATGTATGTTGTAGAGGGTGAGGGGGGTCTGTCATGTATGTTGTAGAGGGTGAGGGGGGTCTGTCATGTATGTTGTAGAGGGTGAGGGGAGTCTGTCATGTATGTTGTAGAGGGTGAAGGGGTCTGTCATGTATGTTGTAGAGGGTGAGGGGGGTCTGTCATGTATGTTGTAGAGGGTGAGGGGGTCTGTCATGTATGTTGTAGAGGGTGAGGGGGGTCTGTCATGTATGTTGTAGAGGGTGAGGGGGGTATGTCATGTATGTTGTAGAGGGTGAGGGGGGTCTGTCATGTATGTTGTAGAGGGTGAGGGGGGTATGTCATGTATGTTGTAGAGGGTGAGGGGGGTCTGTCATGTATGTTGTAGAGGGTGAGGGGGGTCTGTCATGTATGTTGTAGAGGGTGAGGGGGTCTGTAATGTATGTTGTAGAGGGTGAGGGGGTCTGTCATGTATGTTGTAGAGGGTGAGGGGGGTCTGTCATGTATGTTGTAGAGGGTGAGGGGGGTCTGTCATGTATGTTGTAGAGGGTGAGGGAGGTCTGTCATGTATGTTGTAGAGGGTGAGGGGGTCTGTCATGTATGTTGTAGAGGGTGAGGGGGGTTCTGTCATGTATGTTGTAGAGGGTGAAGGGGGTCTGTCATGTATGTTGTAGAGGGTGAAGGGGGTCTGTCATGTATGTTGTAGAGGGTGAGGGGGGTCTGTCATGTATGTTGTAGAGGGTGAAGGGGGTCTGTCATGTATGTTGTAGAGGGTGAAGGGGGTCTGTCATGTATGTTGTAGAGGGTGAAGGGGGTCTGTCATGTATGTTGTAGAGGGTGAGGGGGTATGTCATGTATGTTGTAGAGGGTGAGGGGGGTCTGTAATGTATGTTGTAGAGGGTGAGGGGGGTCTGTCATGTATGTTGTAGAGGGTGAGGGGGGTCTGTCATGTATGTTGTAGAGGGTGAGGGGGGTCTGTCATGTATGTTGTAGAGGGTGAGGGGGGTCTGTCATGTATGTTGTAGAGGGTGAGGGGGGTATGTCATGTATGTTGTAGAGGGTGAGGGGGTCTGTCATGTATGTTGTAGAGGGTGAGGGGGGTATGTCATGTATGTTGTAGAGGGTGAGGGGGGTCTGTCATGTATGTTGTAGAGGGTGAGGGGGGTCTGTCATGTATGTTGTAGAGGGTGAGGGGGGAATGTCATGTATGTTGTAGAGGGTGAGGGGGGTCTGTCATGTATGTTGTAGAGGGTGAGGGGGGTCTGTCATGTATGTTGTAGAGGGTGAGGGGGTCTGTCATGTATGTTGTAGAGGGTGAGGGGGGTATGTCATGTATGTTGTAGAGGGTGAGGGGGGTCTGTCATGTATGTTGTAGAGGGTGAGGGGGGTCTGTCATGTATGTTGTAGAGGGTGAGGGGGGTCTGTCATGTATGTTGTAGAGGGTGAGGGGGGTCTGTCATGTATGTTGTAGAGGGTGAAGGGGTCTGTCATGTATGTTGTAGAGGGTGAGGGGGGTCTGTCATGTATGTTGTAGAGGGTGAGGGGGTCTGTCATGTATGTTGTAGAGGGTGAGGGGGGTCTGTCATGTATGTTGTAGAGGGTGAGGGGGTCTGTCATGTATGTTGTAGAGGGTGAGGGGGGTCTGTCATGTATGTTGTAGAGGGTGAGGGGGGTATGTCATGTATGTTGTAGAGGGTGAGGGGGGTCTGTCATGTATGTTGTAGAGGGTGAGGGGGGTATGTCATGTATGTTGTAGAGGGTGAGGGGGGTCTGTCATGTATGTTGTAGAGGGTGAGGGGGGTCTGTCATGTATGTTGTAGAGGGTGAGGGGGTCTGTAATGTATGTTGTAGAGGGTGAGGGGGTCTGTCATGTATGTTGTAGAGGGTGAGGGGGGTCTGTCATGTATGTTGTAGAGGGTGAGGGGGGTCTGTCATGTATGTTGTAGAGGGTGAGGGGGTCTGTCATGTATGTTGTAGAGGGTGAGGGGGGTCTGTCATGTATGTTGTAGAGGGTGAAGGGGGTCTGTCATGTATGTTGTACAGTGTGAGGGGGTATGTCATGTATGTTGTAGAGGGTGAGGGGGGTCTGTAATGTATGTTGTAGAGGGTGAGGGGGGTCTGTCATGTATGTTGTAGAGGGTGAGGGGGCTCTGTCATGTATGTTGTAGAGGGTGAGGGGGGTCTGTCATGTATGTTGTAGAGGGTGAGGGGGGTCTGTCATGTATGTTGTAGAGGGTGAGGGGGGTATGTCATGTATGTTGTAGAGGGTGAGGGGGGTATGTCATGTATGTTGTAGAGGGTGAGGGGGTCTGTCATGTATGTTGTAGAGGGTGAAGGGGTCTGTCATGTATGTTGTAGAGGGTGAGGGGGTCTGTCATGTATGTTGTAGAGGGTGAGGGGGGTCTGTCATGTATGTTGTAGAGGGTGAGGGGGGTCTGTCATGTATGTTGTAGAGGGTGAGGGGGGTCTGTCATGTATGTTGTAGAGGGTGAGGGGGGTCTGTCATGTATGTTGTAGAGGGTGAAGGGGTCTGTCATGTATGTTGTAGAGGGTGAGGGGGGTCTGTCATGTATGTTGTAGAGGGTGAGGGGGTCTGTCATGTATGTTGTAGAGGGTGAGGGGGGTGTGTCATGTATGTTGTAGAGGGTGAGGGGGGTCTGTCATGTATGTTGTAGAGGGTGAGGGGGGTCTGTCATGTATGTTGTAGAGGGTGAGGGGGGTCTGTCATGTATGTTGTAGAGGGTGAGGGGGGTCTGTCATGTATGTTGTAGAGGGTGAGGGGGTCTGTCATGTATGTTGTAGAGGGTGAGGGGGGTCTGTCATGTATGTTGTAGAGGGTGAGGGGGGTCTGTCATGTATGTTGTAAAGGGTAAGGGGGTATGTCATGTATGTTGTAAAGGGTGAGGGGGTATGTCATGTATGTTGTAAAGGGTGAGGGGGTATGTCATGTCTGTTGTAAAGGGTGAGGGGGTATGTCATGTCTGTTGTAAAGGGTGAGGGGGGTATGTCATGTCTGTTGTAAAGGGTGAGGGGGTATGTCATGTATGTTGTAAAGGGTGAGGGGGTATGTCATGTCTGTTGTAAAGGGTGAGGGGGTATGTCATGTATGTTGTAAAGGGTGAGGGGGTATGTCATGTCTGTGTGTGTGTGAGCGTGTCTGTAGTTGCACCTGCCTGTGTGTCTGTGTCTGTCTGTAGGTGTGTGTGTGTGTGTGTGTGTGTGTGTGTGTGTGTGTGTGTCTGTGTGTCTGTAGGTGTGTCTGTAGGTGTGTCTCTCTGTAGGTGTAGGTGGTGTGTGTGTGTGCGTGTGTGTGTGTGTGTACTCCTCACCTGCAGTGCTGTGCATGTCTGCTGTGGAGGGTGTTTGTGTCCTGGCGCTGCGTGTTCGTCCGGGGGTCTGTTGTTCTGCCTTCCCATTGAGGAGGGGGAGGGGCTGTCGAAGGGGGATGGTCTGTCTCAAGGAGGGGGGGCGCTGTGGAGCCGTGGGTGGGGCCAAGGAATCTAGTCTGGATACACCCCTCGATGACACACGCTTCTTCCTCTCTGGGCTAAAGGGGGGGGTGATAGAACGTTAAGATCACAAAGACCAATCACAAGGCTCTAACACTCTGATGCTAGGTCAGATTAACCTATCTTGGGTAAGGGGCAGTATTTTCATGTCCGGATGAAACGCGTCCCCAAAGTAAACTGCCTGTTACTCAGGCCCGGAAGATAGGATATGCATATAATTGGTAGATATGGATAGAACACACTCTAAAGTTTCCAAAACATTTAAAATAATGTCTGTGAGTATAACAGAACTGATATGGCAGGCGAAACCCCGAGGACACCATCCCCCAAAAATGTAATTTTAGCCTACCACTATTTTCAATGGCTGTCACTTTTATTATAAGGCGAAATCCTCCCAGACTGCAGTTCCTAGGGCTTCCACTAGATGTCAACAGTCTTTAGAAAGAGTTTCAGGCTGGTTTTGGGAAAAATGAGCCAGAAATTGTTGTTTTTCTAGGTGGCTCCCATTTTGTCTGTAGTGTTTCCAAGCGTGTGAATGAGAGTGTGTTCTTTGGTATTTATCTCTGGTAAAGACAATAACGATTCTCTGTCTTAAATTTTATCGTTAATTTGCGTATTAGGGTACCTAAGGTTTGATTATAAACGTTGTTTGACTTGTTCGGAAAAGTTTATTAGTAACGTTTGGGATTCATTTTGTATGCATTTTGATGGAGGGAAACTGGGTGGATTATTGACTGAAGCGCGCCAGCTAAACTGAGTTTTATGGATATAAAGAAGGACTTTATCGAACAAAAGGACCATTTGTGATGTAACTGGGACCTTTTGGAGTGCCAACAGAAGAAGATCATCAAAGGTAAGGCATTTTTTATATCGCTATTTCTGACTTTCGTCTCGCACCTGCCTGGTACAAATATGTTTTTCATGGTTTTGTATGCGGGGCGCTGTCCTCAGATAATCAAATGGTCTGCTTTCGCCGTAAAGCCTTTTTGAAATCTGACACTGTGGCTGGATTAACAAGCAGTTAAGCTTTATTTTGATGTATTACACTTGTGATTTTATGAAAGTTAAATATTTATAATTCTGTAGTTTGAATTTCGCGCTCTGCAATTTCACCGGATGTTGGCGCTACCGTCCCAACTGCCCATGAGAAGTTAACCAATCACAAGGCTCTAACACACTGATGCTAGGTCAGATTAACCAATCACAAGGCTCTAACACACTGATGCTAGGTCAGATTAACCAATCACAAGGCTCTAACACTTTGATGCTAGGTCAGGTTAGCCAATCAGGTACCTTGAGGCAGCGCTGCTGGAGGGAGAGTCACTCCTCCTCCTCTTCATAGCTTGTCGTGTCTGTCTGTCGGTTTGTCTGTCTGCCACGTGTCTGGTCTTTCTGTCGGTTTGTCTGTCCGCCATGTGTCTTGTCTGTCTGTCGGTTTGTCTGTCCGCCATGTGTCTTGTCTGTCTGTCGGTTTGTCTGTCCGCCACGTGTCTTGTCGGTCTGTCGGTTTGTCTGTCCGCCACGTGTCTTGTCTGTCTGTCGGTTTGTCTGTCCGCCACGTGTCTTGTCTGTCTGTCGGTTTGTCTGTCCACCACGTGTCTGGTCTGTCTGTCGGTTTGTCTGTCCGCCACGTGTCTGGTCTGTCTGTCTGCTCTATGTCTCGTCTTTCTGTCCGTCTGTCCATGGATGGCTTTGTAGTCAGCCAGGATGGAGTTGACATGTTCCTCAAACAAGGCAGACAGACGCAGACTCATACTGTAGATCTACACAGGAATAAGAGTGTATTAACACGTCAATAACATGAATAAGAGTGTATTAACACATTAATAACATGAATAAGAGTGTATTAACGCGTTAATAACATGAATAAGAGTGTATTAACATGTTAATAACATGAATAAGAGTGTATTAACACGTTAATAACATGAATAAGAGTGTATTAACGCGTTAATAACATGAATAAGAGTGTATTTACATGTTAATAACATGGATAAGAGTGTATTAACACGTCAATAACATGAATAAGAGTGTATTTACATGTTAATAACATGGATAAGAGTGTATTAACACGTCAATAACATGAATAAGAGTGTATTTACATGTTAATAACATGAATAAGAGTGTATTAACACGTTAATAACATGAATAAGTGTGTATTAACATGTTAATAACATGAAAAGAGGTGTATCACGTTATTAACATCAATTTGAGTGTATTACCTTGTTATGAACATGAATAGGAGTGTATTAACATGTTTTGAAAATGATAGTGTCAATGTCTTATAATTATTGATAAGAGCATATATACACGCTATAAGCATTTGCAGGAGTGTTTTAACACGTTACAAACATGAACAGGAGTGTATTAACATGTTATAAATATGAACAGTAACTTAACATGTTATAAATATGAACAGGAGTGTATTAACATGTTATAAATATGAATAGTAACTGTAATAGCGCGTCTCACCCGGGACTTCTTGCTGGGTGTGTAAGCTTTAGAGTTGCTGAAGATAAGCCGTACGTCCTGGCAGAGCTCCAGAGGAGTGGTGTACTCCCCCGATCTTAGCATCGCCCTGACCGTCCGGAAGTCCATGGGGGTGTCCACGATGTCCAGATAGTCCTGAGGGTCAGGTGGACAGACCAGTTTATACAGACAGACAGGTTAGAGACAGACAGACAGGTTAGATACAGACAGACAGGTTAGATACAGACAGACAGGTTAGAGACAGACAGGTTAGAGACAGACAGGTTAGAGACAGACAGACAGGTTAGAGACAGACAGACAGGTTAGAGACAGACAGACAGGTTAGAGACAGACAGGTTAGAGACAGACAGACAGGTTAGAGACAGACAGGTTAGATACAGACAGACAGGTTAGAGACAGACAGACAGGTTAGAGACAGACAGGTTAGAGACAGACAGACAGGTTAGAGACAGACATGTTAGAGACAGACAGGTTAGATACAGACAGACGTGTTAGAGACAGACAGGTTAGATACAGACAGACAGGTTAGAGACAGACAAGTTAGAGACAGACATACAGGTTAGAGACAAACATACAGGTTATACAGACAGACAGGTTAGAGACAGACCAGGTTATACAGACAGACAGGTTAGAGACAGACATGTAAGAGAGAGAGGTAGATTTGTCAGACCAGGTTAGAGACAGACAGGTTATAGGAGACAGACAGGTTAGAGACAGACATGTAAGAGAGAGAGGTAGATTTGTCAGACCAGGTTAGAGACAGACAGGTTATACAGACAGACAGGTTAGAGACAGACATGTAAGAGAGAGAGGTAGATTGTCAGACCAGGTTAGAGACAGACAGGTTATACAGACAGACAGGTTAGAGACAGACATGTAAGAGAGAGAGGTAGATTGTCAGACCAGGTTGTACAGACAGACAGACCGCTTGAGAGACAGAGATGGACAGACAGCCAGGTGCGATAACAGTTACATATCGCAATATTATTTTGGACAATATCATATCGATACTTTGACTCAAATTACTGCTTTGTAAAAAAAAATAAAAATATATATATATACAGTGCCTTTGGAAAGTATTCAGACCATTTAACTTTTTCCAAATGTTGTTAGGTTTACAGCCTTATTCTAAAATTGCTTAAATAGTTTTTTCCCTCATCAATCTACACACATACCCCATAATGACATCGCAATACCCCATAATGACATCACAATACCCCATAATGACATCACAATACCCTATACTGACATCACAATGCCCCAAAATGACAGAGTTAAAATATATATATATATTTTGCTCATTTATAAAAAATATCACATTTACATAAGTACTCAGACCCTTCACTCAGTACCTTGTTGAAGCACCTTGGCAGCGATTACAGCCTTGTGTCTTCTTGGGTATGACGCTACAAGCTTGGCACACCTGTATTTGTGGAGTTTCTCCCATCCTGTGGATGTCAGGTAGATGGGGAGTGTTGATGCACAGCTATTTTCAGGTCTCTCAAGAGATGTACGATCGGGTTCAATACCGGGCTCTGGCTGGGCCACTCGAGGACATTCAGAGACTTGTTCCGAAGCCACTCCTGCGTTGTCTTGGCTTTGTGCTTAGGGTTGTTGTCCTGTTGGAAGGTGAACCTTCTCCCCAGTCTTAGGCCCTGAGCGCTCTGGAGCAGGTTTTCATCAAGGATCTCTCTGTACTTTGCTCCGTTCATCTTTACCTTGATCCTGACCCAGTCCCTGCCGCTGAAAAACATTCCCACAGCATGATGCTGCCACCACCATGCTTCACCGTAGGGATGGTGCCAGGTTTCCTCCAGACATGAAGCTTGGCATTCAGGCCAAAGAGTTCAATCATGGTTTCATCAGACCAGAGAATCTTGTTTCTCATGGTCTGAGAGTCCTTTAGGTGCCTTTTGGAAAACTCCAAGCGGGCTGTCATGTGCCTTTTCCTGAGGAGTGTCTTCTGTCTGGCCACTCTACCATAAAGGCCTGATTGGTGGAGTGCTGCAGAGAGGTTGTCCTTCTGGAAGGTTCTCCCATCTCCACAGAGGAACTCTAGAGCTCTGTCAGAGTGACCATCAGGTTCTTGGTCACCTCCCTGACCAAGGCCCTTCTCCCCGATCACTCAGTTTGGCCGGGCGGCCAGCTCTAGGAAGAGTCTTGGTGGTTCCAAACTTCTTCCATTTAAGAATGATGGAGGCCACTGTGTTCTTGGGGACCTCCAATGCTGCAGAAATGTTTTGGTACCCTTTCCCAGATCTATGCCTCGACACAATCCTGTCTCAGAGCTCTACGGACAATTCCTTTGACCTCATGGCTTGGTTTTTGCTCTGACGTGCACTGTCAACTGTGGGACCTTATATAGACAGGTATGTGCCTTTCCAATCAATTGAATTTACCACAGGTGGACTCCAATCAAGTTGGAAACAGGATGCACCTGAGCTCAATTTCGAGTCTTATAGCAAAGCGTCTGAATACTTACGTGAATAAGGTATCTGTTTTGATTTTAAATAAATCTGCAGAAATGTCTAAAATCCTGTTTTCGCTTTGTCATTATGGGGTATTGTGTGTCGGTTGCTGAGAATTAGTTTTATTTATTCCATTTTAGAATAAGGCTGTAACGTAACAATATGTGTAAAAAGTCAAGGGGTCTGTATACTATCAGAAGGTATGTAGAGAGGTGAGACAGTTGAGTAGAGAGGTGAGACAGGTATGTAAAGAGGTGAAACATGTATTTAAAGTGGTGAGACAGTTGAGTAGAGAGGTGAGACAGGTATGTAAAGAGGTGAGACAGGTATGTAAAGTGGTGAGACAGGTATGTAAAGAAGTGAGACATGTATGTAAAGAGGTGAGACAGGTATGTAAAGAGGTGAGCCAGGTATGTAAAGAAGTGAGACATGTATGTAAAGAGGTGAGACAGGTATGTAAAGTGGTGAGACAGGTATGTAAAGAGGTGAGACAGGTATGTAAAGAGGTGAGACAGATATTTAAAGAGGTGAGACAGGTATTTAAAGAGGTGTGACAGGTATTTAAAGAGGTGAGACAGGTATTTAAAGAGGTGAGACAGGTATGTAAAGAGGTGAGCCAGGTATGTAAAGAAGTGAGACATGTATGTAAAGAGGTGAGACATGTATGTAAAGTGGTGAGACAGGTATTTAAAGTGGTGAGACGGGTATGTAAAGTGGTGAGACAGGTATGTAAAGAGGTGAGACAGGTATGTAAAGGGGTGAGACAGGTATTTAAAGAGGTGTGACATGTATTTAAAGAGGTGAGACAGGTATTTAAAGTGGTGAGACAGGTATTTAAAGAGGTGAGACGGGTATGTAAAGTGGTGAGACAGGTATGTAAAGAGGTGAGACAGGTATGTAAAGGGGTGAGACAGGTATTTAAAGAGGTGTGACATGTATTTAAAGAGGTGAGACAGGTATTTAAAGTGGTGAGACAGGTATTTAAAGAGGTGAGACAGGTAGTTAAAGAGGTGAGACAGGTATGTAAAGAGGTGAGACAGGTATGTAAAGGGGTGAGACAGGTATGTAAAGAGGTGAGACAGGTATTTAAAGAGGTGAGACATGTATTTAAAGAGGTGAGACATGTATTTAAAGAGGTGAGACAGGTATTTAAAGTGGTGAGACAGGTATTTAAAGAGGTGAGACAGGTATTTAAAGAGGTGAGACAGGTATTTAAAGAGGTGAGACAGGTATTTAAAGAGGTGAGACAGGTATTTAAAGAGGTGAGACAGGTATTTAAAGATGTGAGACAGGTATTTAAAGAGGTGAGACAGGTATTTAAAGTGGTGAGACAGGTATGTAAAGAGGTGAGCCAGGTATTTAAAGAGGTGAGACAGGTATTTAAAGTGGTGAGACAGGTATTTAAAGAGGTGAGACAGGTATTTAAAGAGGTGAGACAGGTATTTAAAGTGGTGAGACAGGTATTTAAAGAGGTGAGACAGGTATTTAAAGAGGTGAGACAGGTATGTAAAGAGGTGAGACAGGTATTTAAAGTGGTGAGACAGGTATTTAAAGTGGTGAGACAGGTATTTAAAGTGGTGAGAAAGGTATGTAAAGTGGTGAGACAGGTATGTAAAGTGGTGAGACAGGTATTTAAAGAGGTGAGACAGGTATTTAAAGAGGTGAGACAGGTATGTAAAGAGGTGAGACAGGTATGTAAAGAGGTGAGACGGGTATTTAAAGAGGTGAGACGGGTATTTAAAGAGGTGAGACGGGTATTTAAAGAGGTGAGACAGGTATTTAAAGAGGTGAGACAGGTATTTAAAGTGGTGAGACAGGTATTTAAAGTGGTGAGACAGGTATGTAAAGTGGTGAGACAGGTATGTAAAGTGGTGAGACAGGTATGTAAAGAGGTGAGACAGGTATGTAAAGAAGTGAGACAGGTATTTACGGGGTACTGTTCCAGGTCGACAGGTATTTAAAGAGGTGAGACAGGTATTTAAAGAGGTGAGCCAGGTATTTAAAGAGGTGAGACAGGTATTTAAAGTGGTGAGACAGGTATGTAAAGAAGTGAGACAGATATTTACGGGGTACTGTTCCAGGTCGACAGGTATTTAAAGAGGTGAGACAGGTATTTAAAGAGGTGAGCCAGGTATTTAAAGAGGTGAGACAGGTATTTAAAGAGGTGAGACAGGTATGTAAAGAGGTGAGACAGGTATTTAAAGAGGTGAGACAGGTATGTAAGTCGCTCTGGATAAGAGCGTCTGCTAAATGACTTAAATGTAAATGTATTTACGGGGTACTGTTCCAGGTCGACAGGTATTTAAAGAGGTGAGACAGGTATTTAAAGAGGTGAGCCAGGTATTTAAAGAGGTGAGCCAGGTATTTAAAGAGGTGAGACAGGTATTTAAAGAGGTGAGACAGGTATGTAAAGAGGTGAGACAGGTATGTAAAGAGGTGAGACAGGTATGTAAAGAGCTGAGACAGGTATTTAAAGAGGTGAGACGGGTATTTAAAGAGGTGAGACAGGTATTTAAAGAGGTGAGACAGGTATTTAAAGAGGTGAGACAGGTATTTAAAGTGGTGAGACAGGTATGTAAAGAAGTGAGACAGGTATTTACGGGGTACTGTTCCAGGTCGACAGGTATTTAAAGAGGTGAGACAGGTATTTAAACAGGTGAGCCAGGTATTTAAAGAGGTGAGACAGGTATTTAAAGTGGTGAGACAGGTATGTAAAGAAGTGAGACAGGTATTTACGGGGTACTGTTCCAGGTCGACAGGTATTTAAAGAGGTGAGACAGGTATTTAAAGAGGTGAGCCAGGTATTTAAAGAGGTGAGACAGGTATGTAAAGAGGTGAGACAGGTATGTAAAGAGGTGAGACAGGTATGTAAAGAGGTGAGACAGGTATTTAAAGAAGTGAGACAGGTATTTAAAGTGGTGAGAAAGGTATTTAAAGAGGTGAGACAGGTATGTAAAGAAGTGAGACAGGTATTTACGGGGTACTGTTCCAGGTCGACAGGTATGTAAAGAGGTGAGACAGGTATTTACGGGGTACTGTTCCAGGTCGACAGGTATGTAAAGAGGTGAGACAGGTATGTAAAGAGGTGAGACAGGTATTTAAAGTGGTGAGACAGGTATGTAAAGAGGTGAGACAGGTATTTACGGGGTACTGTTCCAGGTCGACAGGTATGTAAAGAGGTGAGACAGGTATGTAAAGAAGTGAGACAGGTATGTAAAGAGGTGAGACAGGTATGTAAAGAGGAGAGACAGGTATTTACGGGGTACTGTTCCAGGTCGACAGGTATGTAAAGAAGTGAGACAGGTATTTACGGGGTACTGTTCCAGGTCGACAGGTATGTAAAGAGGTGAGACAGGTATGTAAAGAGGTGAGACAGGTATTTACGGGGTACTGTTCCAGGTCGACAGGTATGTAAAGAGGTGAGACAGGTATTTAAAGTGGTGAGAGAGGTATGTAAAGAGGTGAGACAGGTATGTAAAGAAGTGAGACACGTATTTACGGGGTACTGTTCCAGGTCGACAGGTATTTAAAGAGGTGAGACAGGTATTTAAAGAGGTGAGCCAGGTATTTAAAGAGGTGAGACAGGTATGTAAAGAGGTGAGACAGGTATGTAAAGAGGTGAGACAGGTATGTAAAGAGGTGAGACAGGTATTTAAAGAAGTGAGACAGGTATTTAAAGTGGTGAGAAAGGTATTTAAAGAGGTGAGACAGGTATGTAAAGAAGTGAGACAGGTATTTACGGGGTACTGTTCCAGGTCGACAGGTATGTAAAGAGGTGAGACAGGTATGTAAAGAGGTGAGACAGGTATTTACGGGGTACTGTTCCAGGTCGACAGGTATGTAAAGAGGTGAGACAGGTATGTAAAGAGGTGAGACAGGTATTTAAAGTGGTGAGACAGGTATGTAAAGAGGTGAGACAGGTATTTACGGGGTACTGTTCCAGGTCGACAGGTATGTAAAGAGGTGAGACAGGTATGTAAAGAAGTGAGACAGGTATGTAAAGAGGTGAGACAGGTATGTAAAGAGGTGAGACAGGTATTTACGGGGTACTGTTCCAGGTCGACAGGTATTTAAAGAGGTGAGACAGGTATTTACGGGGTACTGTTCCAGGTCGACAGGTATGTAAAGAGGTGAGACAGGTATTTAAAGTGGTGAGACAGGTATGTAAAGAGGTGAGACAGGTATTTACGGGGTACTGTTCCAGGTCGACAGGTATGTAAAGAGGTGAGACAGGTATGTAAAGAAGTGAGACAGGTATGTAAAGAGGTGAGACAGGTATGTAAAGAGGTGAGACAGGTATTTACGGGGTACTGTTCCAGGTCGACAGGTATGTAAAGAAGTGAGACAGGTATTTACGGGGTACTGTTCCAGGTCGACAGGTATGTAAAGAGGTGAGACAGGTATGTAAAGAGGTGAGACAGGTATTTACGGGGTACTGTTCCAGGTCGACAGGTATGTAAAGAGGTGAGACAGGTATGTAAAGAGGTGAGACAGGTATTTAAAGTGGTGAGACAGGTATGTAAAGAGGTGAGACAGGTATTTACGGGGTACTGTTCCAGGTCGACAGGTATGTAAAGAGGTGAGACAGGTATGTAAAGAAGTGAGACAGGTATGTAAAGAGGTGAGACAGGTATGTAAAGAGGTGAGACAGGTATTTACGGGGTACTGTTCCAGGTCGACAGGTATGTAAAGAAGTGAGACAGGTATTTACGGGGTACTGTTCCAGGTCGACAGGTATGTAAAGAGGTGAGACAGGTATGTAAAGAGGTGAGACAGGTATTTACGGGGTACTGTTCCAGGTCGACAGGTATGTAAAGAGGTGAGACAGGTATTTAAAGAGGTGAGCCAGGTATTTAAAGAGGTGAGACAGGTATGCAAAGAGGTGAGACAGGTATGTAAAGAAGTGAGACATGTATGTAAAGAGGTGAGACAGGTATGTAAAGAGGTGAGCCAGGTATGTAAAGAGGTGAGACAGGTATTTACGGGGTACTGTTCCAGGTCGACAGGTATGTAAAGAGGTGAGACAGGTATGTAAAGAAGTGAGACAGGTATGTAAAGAGGTGAGACAGGTATGTAAAGAGGTGAGACAGGTATTTACGGGGTACTGTTCCAGGTCGACAGGTATGTAAAGAAGTGAGACAGGTATTTACGGGGTACTGTTCCAGGTCGACAGGTATGTAAAGAGGTGAGACAGGTATGTAAAGAGGTGAGACAGGTATTTACGGGGTACTGTTCCAGGTCGAAAGGTATGTAAAGAGGTGAGACAGGTATGTAAAGAAGTGAGACAGGTATGTAAAGAGGTGAGACAGGTATGTAAAGAGGTGAGACAGGTATTTACGGGGTACTGTTCCAGGTCGACAGGTATGTAAAGAAGTGAGACAGGTATTTACGGGGTACTGTTCCAGGTCGACAGGTATGTAAAGAGGTGAGACAGGTATGTAAAGAGGTGAGACAGGTATTTACGGGGTACTGTTCCAGGTCGACAGGTATGTAAAGAGGTGAGACAGGTATGTAAAGAGGTGAGACAGGTATTTAAAGTGGTGAGACAGGTATGTAAAGAGGTGAGACAGGTATTTACGGGGTACTGTTCCAGGTCGACAGGTATGTAAAGAGGTGAGACAGGTATGTAAAGAAGTGAGACAGGTATGTAAAGAGGTGAGACAGGTATGTAAAGAGGTGAGACAGGTATTTACGGGGTACTGTTCCAGGTCGACAGGTATGTAAAGAAGTGAGACAGGTATTTACGGGGTACTGTTCCAGGTCGACAGGTATGTAAAGAGGTGAGACAGGTATGTAAAGAGGTGAGACAGGTATTTACGGGGTACTGTTCCAGGTCGACAGGTATGTAAAGAGGTGAGACAGGTATTTAAAGAGGTGAGACAGGTATGTAAAGAGGTGAGACAGGTATGTAAAGAGGTGAGACAGGTATGTAAAGAAGTGAGACATGTATGTAAAGAGGTGAGACAGGTATGTAAAGAGGTGAGACAGGTATGTAAAGAGGTGAGCCAGGTATGTAAAGAGGTGAGACAGGTATTTACGGGGTACTGTTCCAGGTCGACAGGTATGTAAAGAGGTGAGACAGGTATGTAAAGAAGTGAGACAGGTATGTAAAGAGGTGAGACAGGTATGTAAAGAGGTGAGACAGGTATTTACGGGGTACTGTTCCAGGTCGACAGGTATGTAAAGAAGTGAGACAGGTATTTACGGGGTACTGTTCCAGGTCGACAGGTATGTAAAGAGGTGAGACAGGTATGTAAAGAGGTGAGACAGGTATTTACGGGGTACTGTTCCAGGTCGACAGGTATGTAAAGAGGTGAGACAGGTATGTAAAGAAATGAGACAGGTATGTAAAGAGGTGAGACAGGTATGTAAAGAGGTGAGACAGGTATTTACGGGGTACTGTTCCAGGTCGACAGGTTGTCTGAAGGGTTCTGAGTCTTCACACTGGAAGAGCAGGTCTATCAGCTCCTTGCTGCGCCCCCGCCAGGCCTGGGGGTCTAAGGGCCGGCCTCTCCGTACACCACCGCCACGCTGCAGCTGCTGCAGACCCACACCACGACCCTAACAACACACCATATCATCAGCACAACTATGTATTTATTAGCATCTCCAATTAGCTAACTCTTCCTGGGGTCCAAACAGGAAACAACAAATAAATTACATAATATACACCACCGTTCAACAGTTTGGGGTCACTTAGAAATGTCCTTGTTTTCCATGAAAACAGACACGAATTGAGTTGCAAAATGAATAGGAAATATAGGTAAGATGTTGAAAAAGTTATAAATAATGATTTTTTAAAAATAATAATAATTGTGTCCTTCAAACTTTGTTTTAGTCAAAGAATCCTCCATTTGTAGCAATTACAACCTTGCAGACCTTTGGCATTCTAGTTGTCAATATGTTGAGGTAATCTGAAGAGATTTCACCCCATGCTTCCTGAAGCACCTCCCACAAGTCGGATTGGCTTGATGGGCACTTCTTACGTACCATACGGTCAAGCTGCTCCCACAACAGCTCAATAGGGTTGAGATCCGGTGACTGAACTGGCCACTCCATTATAGACAGAATACCAGCTGACTGCTTCATCCCTAAATAGTTATTGCATAGTTTGGAGCTGTGTTTTGGGTCATTGTCCTGTTGTAGGAGAAAATTGGCTCCAATTAAGCACCGTTCACAGGGTATGGCATGGCGTTGCAAAATGGAGTGATGGCCTTCCTTCTTCAAGATCCCTTTTACCCTGTACAAATCTCCCACTTTACCACCACCAAAGCACCCAGAGACCATCACATTGCCTCCACCATGCTTGGGAGATGGCGTCAAGCACTTCTCCAGCATCTTTTCATTTTTTCTGCGTCTCACGAATGTTCTTCTTTGTGATCCGAAACACCTCAAACTTAGATTTGTCTGTTCATAACACTTTTTTTTCCCAATCTTCCTCTATCCAGTGTCTGTGTTCTTTTGCCCATCTTAATCTTTTCTTTGTATTGGCCAGTGAGAGATGGCTTTATCTTTGTAACTCTTCCTAGAAGGCCAGCATCCCGGAGTCGCCTCTTCACTGTTGACATTGAGACTGGTGTTTTGCGGGTACTATTTAATGAAGCTGCCAGTTGAGGACTTGTGAGGCGTCTGTTTCTCAAACTAGACACTCTAATGTACTTTTCCTATTGCTCAGTTGTGCACCGGGGGCTCCCACTCCTCTTTCTATTCTGGTTAGCGCCAGTTTGCGTTGTTCTGTGAAGGGAGTAGTACACAGCGTTGTACGAGATCTTCAGTTGCTTGGAAATTTCTCGCATGGAATAACCTTTATTTCTCAGAACAAGAATAGACTGACGAGTTTTAGAAGAAAATACTTTGTTTCTGGCCCTTTTGAGCCTGTAATTGAACCTACAAATGCTGATGCTCCAGATACTCAACTAGTCTAAAGGCCAGTTTTATTGCTTCTTTAATCAGAACAACAGTTTTCAGCTGTGCTAACATAATTGCAAAAGGGTTTTCTAATGATCAACTAGCCTTTTAAAATGAAAAACTTGGATTAGTTAACACAACGTGCCATTGGAACACAGGAGTGATGGTTGCTGATAATGGGCCTCTGTACGCCTATGTAGATATTCCATAAAAAAATCTGCCGTTTCTGGAAAATCTGGAAAGTATTCAGACCCCTTGACTTTTTCCACATTACAACTTTATTCTAAAATGTATGACATTGTTTTTTCCCCTTGTCAATCTACACACAATACGCCATAATTTTCTGCAGATTTATAATTGTAAAAAAAAATTGCAATCACATTTACGTAAGTATTCAGACCCTTTACTCAGTACTTTGTTGAAGGACCTTTGGCAACGATTACAGCCTCAAGTCTTCTTGGGAATGACGTTACAAGCTTGGCACACCTGTATTTGGGGAGTTTCTCCCATTCTTCTCTGCAGATCCTCTCAAGCACTGTCAGGTTGGATGGGGAGCGTTGCTGCACAGCAATTTTCAGGTCCAGAGATGTTCGATCGAGTTCAATGATCTCTCTGTACTTTGCTCTGTTCAGCTTTGCCTCAATCCTGACTAGTCTCCCAGTCCCTGCCGATGAAAAACATCCCCACAGCATGATGCTGCCACCACCATGCTTCACCATAGGGATGGTGCCAGGTTTCCTCCAGATGTGACGTTTGACAAGCAGGCCAAAGAGTTCAATCTTGGTTTCATCAGACCAGAGAATCTTGTTTCTCATGGTCTGAGAGTCTTTAGGTTCCTTTTGGCAAACTCCAAGCGGGCTGTCATGTGCCTTTTACTGAGGAGTGGCTTCCATCTGGCCACTCTACCATAAAGGCCTGATTGGTGGAGTGCTGCAGAGATGGTTGTCCTTCTGGAAGGTTCTCCCATCTCCACAGAGGAACTCTGGAGCTCTGTCAGAATGACCATCGGGTTCTTGGCCACCATCCTGACCAAGGCCCTTCTCTTGTAATCCTGTTGTTTCTGTGAGAACCGTGCAGGGGAAAGCGAGCGTTCTAGAACGTTAGCCTCTCTTCTCTTTACTGATCAGTGTGCACCTTGTCAGGTTGTGTATTTTGTTAGCTTCTACTCTAAAGATATTGAGATCTTGGATTTGCAATTATGGTTGAATATCCTCTGTGAGGCGTCTCACAATGGAGTCTAATGGTTGACTGGGTGGTACTGCTTCCCTCTGCAGTTTTCTGTGGGAATGAGCTGGTAGACACAACATACACTGAGTGTACAAAACATTAAGGACACCTGCTCTTTCCATGACATAGACTGTTTCTGCACTTTGTGGCTGATGTAAAAAGGGCTTTCTAAATACATTTGATGAGGTCAGGTTCTTGGTCACCTCCCTGACCAAGGCCCTTCTCCCTCGATTGTGCAGTTCGGCTGGGCGGCCAGCTCTAGGAAGAGTCTTGGTGGTTCCAAACCTTTTCCATTTAAGAATGATGGAGGCCACTGTGTTCTTGGGGACCTCCAATGCTGCAGAAATGTTTTGGTACCTTTCTCCAGATCTGTGCCTCGACACAATCCTGTCTCGGAGCTCTACGGACAATTCCTTCGACCTCATGGCTTGGTCTTTGCTCTGACATGCACTGTCAACTGTGGGACCTTATATAGACAGGTGTGTGCCTTTCCAAATCATGTCCAATCAATTGAATTTACCACAGGTGAACTGCAATCAAGTTGTAGAAACAAGGATGATCAATGGAAACAGGACACACCTGAGCTCAATTTCGAGTCTCATAGCAAAAGGGCTGAATACTTAGGTAAATAAGGTATTTAAAAAACATTTTTTATACATTTGCAAACATTTCAAAACACCTGTTTTCGCTTTGTCATTATAGGGTACTGTGTGCAGATTGCTGAGATTTTTATTTAATTTAATCAATTTTAGAATAAGGCTGTAACGTAACAAAATGTGGAAAGAAGTCAAGGGGTCTGAATACTTTCCGAAGGCACTGTATATACAAAATAGTGGATTCGGCTATTTCAGCAACACACGTTGCTGACAGGTGTATAAATAGGGCAAACATCCATGCAATCTCCATAGACAAACACTGGCAGTAGAATGGCCTTATTGAAGAGCTCAGTGACTTTCAATGTGGCACCGTCATAGGATGTCACCTTTCCAACAAGTCAGTTTGTCAAATTTTTGCCCTGCTAGACCTGCCCCAGTCAACTGTAAGTACAGTTATTGTGAAGTGGAAACGTCTAGGAGCAACAGAGGCTTAGACATGAAGTGGTAAGCCACACAAGCTCACAGAATGGGACCGCCGAGTGCTGAAACAGAACGGGACCGCCTAGTGCTGAAACAGAACGGGACCGCCGAGTGCTGAAACAGAACGGGACCGCCTAGTGCTGAAACAGAACGGGACCGCCGAGTGCTGAAACAGAACGGGACCGCCGAGTGCTGAAACAGAACGGGACCGCCGAGTGCTGAAACAGAACGGGACCGCCGAGTGCTGAAACAGAACGGGACCGCCTAGTGCTGAAGCAGAACGGGACCGCCGAGTGCTGAAGCAGAACGGGACCGCCGAGTGCTGAAACAGAACGGGACCGCCGAGTGCTGAAACAGAACGGGACCGCCGAGTGCTGAAACAGAACGGGACCGCCTAGTGCTGAAACAGAACGGGACCGCCTAGTGCTGAAACAGAACGGGACCGCCTAGTGCTGAAGCAGAACGGGACCGCCTAGTGCTGAAGCAGAACGGGACCGCAGAGTGCTGAAGCAGAACGGGACCGCCTAGTGCTGAAACAGAACGGGACCGCCGAGTGCTGAAACAGAACGGGACCGCCGAGTGCTGAAACAGAACGGGACCGCCGAGTGCAGAAACAGAACGGGACCGCCGAGTGCAGAAACAGAACGGGACCGCCTAGTGCTGAAACAGAACGGGACCGCCTAGTGCTGAAACAGAACGGGACCGCCGAGTGCTGAAACAGAACGGGACCGCCTAGTGCTGAAACAGAACGGGACCGCCTAGTGCTGAAACAGAACGGGACCGCCTAGTGCTGAAACAGAACGGGACCGCCTAGTGCTGAAACAGAACGGGACCGCCGAGTGCTGAAACAGAACGGGACCGCCTAGTGCTGAAGCAGAACGGGACCGCCGAGTGCTGAAGCAGAACGGGACCGCCGAGTGCTGAAACAGAACGGGACCGCCGAGTGCTGAAACAGAACGGGACCGCCGAGTGCTGAAACAGAACGGGACCGCCTAGTGCTGAAACAGAACGGGACCGCCGAGTGCTGAAACAGAACGGGACCGCCTAGTGCTGAAGCAGAACGGGACCGCAGAGTGCTGAAGCAGAACGGGACCGCCTAGTGCTGAAACAGAACGGGACCGCCTAGTGCTGAAACAGAACGGGACCGCCGAGTGCAGAAACAGAACGGGACCGCCTAGTGCTGAAACAGAACGGGACCGCCTAGTGCTGAAACAGAACGGGACCGCCGAGTGCTGAAACAGAACGGGACCGCCTAGTGCTGAAACAGAACGGGACCGCCTAGTGCTGAAACAGAACGGGACCGCCTAGTGCTGAAACAGAACGGAACCGCCTAGTGCTGAAACAGAACGGGACCGCCTAGTGCTGAAACAGAACGGGACCGCCTAGTGCTGAAACAGAACGGGACCGCCGAGTGCTGAAACAGAACGGGACCGCCTAGTGCTGAAGCAGAACGGGACCGCCGAGTGCTGAAACAGAACGGGACCGCCTAGTGCTGAAGCAGAACGGGACCGCCGAGTGCTGAAACAGAACGGGACCGCCTAGTGCTGAAACAGAACGGGACCGCCTAGTGCTGAAACAGAACGGGACCGCCGAGTGCTGAAACAGAACGGGACCGCCGAGTGCTGAAACAGAACGGGACCGCCTAGTGCTGAAGCAGAACGGGACCGCCGAGTGCTGAAACAGAACGGGACCGCAGAGTGCTGAAACAGAACGGCACCGCCTAGTGCTGAAACAGAACGGGACCGCCGAGTGCTGAAACAGAACGGGCCCGCCGAGTGCTGAAACAGAACGGGACCGCCTAGTGCTGAAACAGAACGGGACCGCCTAGTGCTGAAACAGAACGGGACCGCCGAGTGCTGAAACAGAACGGGACCGCCGAGTGCTGAAACAGAACGGGACCGCCGAGTGCTGAAACAGAACGGGACCGCAGAGTATTGAAACAGAACGGGACCGCCTAGTGCTGAAACAGAACGGGACCGCCTAGTGCTGAAACAGAACGGGACCGCCGAGTGCTGAAACAGAACGGGACCGCCTAGTGCTGAAGCAGAACGGGACCGCCGAGTGCTGAAACAGAACGGGACCGCAGAGTGCTGAAGCAGAACGGGACCGCCTAGTGCTGAAACAGAACGGCACCGCCTAGTGCTGAAACAGAACGGGACCGCCGAGTGCTGAAACAGAACGGGACCGCCGAGTGCTGAAACAGAACGGGACCGCCTAGTGCTGAAACAGAACGGGACCGCCTAGTGCTGAAACAGAACGGGACCGCCGAGTGCTGAAACAGAACGGGACCGCCGAGTGCTGAAACAGAACGGGACCGCCGAGTGCTGAAACAGAACGGGACCGCAGAGTATTGAAACAGAACGGGACCGCCTAGTGCTGAAACAGAACGGGACCGCCGAGTGCTGAAACAGAACGGGACCGCCTAGTGCTGAAACAGAACGGGACCGCCGAGTGCTGAAACAG
Organism: Salvelinus alpinus; assembly: GCF_045679555.1. Taxonomy (NCBI): domain Eukaryota; kingdom Metazoa; phylum Chordata; class Actinopteri; order Salmoniformes; family Salmonidae; genus Salvelinus; species Salvelinus alpinus. The sequence goes on along the minus strand of NC_092112.1, from coordinate 4,727,936 downwards.
AACGGGACCGTCGAGTGCTGAAACAGAACGGGACCGCCGAGTGCTGAAACAGAACGGGACCGCCGAGTGCTGAAACAGAACGGGACCGCCGAGTGCTGAAACAGAACGGGACCGCCGAGTGCTGAAACAGAACGGGACCGCCGAGTGCTGAAACAGAACGGGACCGCCGAGTGCTGAAACAGAACGGGACCGCCGAGTGCTGAAACAGAACGGGACCGCCGAGTGCTGAAACAGAACGGGACCGCCTAGTGCTGAAGCAGAACGGGACTGCCGAGTGCTGAAACAGAACGGAACCGCCTAGTGCTGAAACAGAACGGGACCGCCGAGTGCTGAAACAGAACGGGACCGCCTAGTGCTGAAACAGAACGGGACCGCCTAGTGCTGAAACAGAATGGGACCGCCGAGTGCTGAAACAGAACGGGACCGCCTAGTGCTGAAACAGAATGGGACCGCCGAGTGCTGAAACAGAACGGGACCGCCTAGTGCTGAAACAGAACGGGACCGCCTAGTGCTGAAACAGAATGGGACCGCCGAGTGCTGAAACAGAACGGGACCGCCTAGTGCTGAAACAGAATGGGACCGCCTAGTGCTGAAGCAGAACGGGACCGCCGAGTGCTGAAACAGAACGGGACCGCCGAGTGCTGAAACAGAACGGGACCGCCGAGTGCTGAAACAGAACGGGACCGCCGAGTGCTGAAACAGAACGGGACCGCCGAGTGCTGAAACAGAACGGGACCGCCGAGTGCTGAAGCGCGTAGCACGTACAAATCATCTGTCCTCGGTTGCAACACTCACTCTTCAGTTCCAAACTGCCTCTGGAAGCAACATCAGCACAATAACTGTTCGCCGGGAGCTTCAGGAAATGGGTTTCTGTGGCCAAGAAGCCGCACACAAGCCTAAAATCACCATGCGCATTGCCAAGTGTCGGCTGGAGTGGTGTAAAGCTCCTCGCCACCGTTGGACACTGGAGCAGTGGAAACACTTTCTCTGGAGTGATGAATCACGCTTCACCATCTGGCAGTCCAGCAAACAAATCTGGGTTTGGCGGATGCCAGGAGAACACTACCTCCCACAATGCATAGTGCCAACTGTAAAGTTTGGTGGAGGAGGAATAATGGTCCGGGGCTGTTTTTCATGGTTTGGGCCCCTTAGTTCCAGTGAGGGGAAATCTTAATGCTACAGCTTACAATGACATTCTAGACACTTCTGTGCTTCCAACTTTGTGGCAACAGTTTGGGACAGGCCATTTCCTGTTTCAGCATGACAACGCCCCCGTGCACAAAGCGAGGTCCATACAGAAGTGGTTTGTTGAGATTGATGTGGAAGAACTTGAATGGCCTGCAAAGAGCCCTGACCTCAATTCCATCGAACACCTTTGGGATGAATTGGAATGCCGACTGTGAGCCAGGTCTAATCGCCCAACATCAGTGCCCGACCTCACTAATGCTCTTGTGGTTGAATGGAAGCAAGTCCCTGCAGCAATGTTCCAACATCTAGTGGAAAGCCTTCCCAGAAGAGTGGAGGCTGTTGTAGCAGCAAAGGGGGGACCAACTCCATATTAATGCCCATGATTTGGAATGAGATGTTTGATAAGCTGGTGTCCATATTCTTTTGGTCATGCAGTGTATTTCTGGGCAGTGGAATAACCTTTACCTCCCTCCAGCCCTGAGGGCACACTCCTAGGCTTATATTGAAGATGTGGCAAACAGGAGTCACAATTTATTCAGGTTTTCGGCTCCAGGTGGTTTGTCCTTATTTACAGATTGTTTAATCTCTTCCACAAACTTTGTGGAATTCAAAGCTACAGTCTTTCATTATTTAGTAGACTAACATTATAACTGAGGTTCAGGCTTATCAGAGCCACAGAGCTAACAGTATAACTCAGGTTCAGGCTTATCAGAGCCTCAGAGCTAACATTATAACTCAGGTTCAGGCTTATCAGAGCCACAGAGCTAACAGTATAACTCAGGTTCAGGCTTATCAGAGACTCAGAGCTAACCTTATAACTCAGGTTCAGGCTTATCAGAGCCTCAGAGCTGACATTATAACTCAGGTTCAGGCTTATCAGAACCTCAGAGCTAACAGTATAACTCAGGTTCAGGCTTATCAGAGCCTCAGAGCTGACATTATAACTCAGGTTCAGGCTTATCAGAGCCATAGAGCTAACAGTATAACTCAGGTTCAGGCTTATCAGAGACTCAGAGCTTACAGTATAACTCAGGTTCAGGCTTATTAGAGCCTCAGTGGTAGCATTATAACTCAGGTTCAGGCTTATCAGAGACTCAGAGCTAACAGTATAACTCAGGTTCAGGCTTATCAGAGCCTCAGAGCTAACATTATAACTCAGGTTCAGGCTTATCAGAGCCACAGAGCTAACAGTATAACTCAGGTTCAGGCTTATCAGAGCCTCAGTGTTAACAGTATAACTCAGGTTCAGGCTTATCAGAGCCTCAGAGCTAACAGTATAACTCAGGTTCAGGCTTATCAGAGCCTCAGAGCTAACAGTATAACTGAGGTTCAGGCTTATCAGAGCCTCAGAGCTAACAGTATAACTCAGGTTCAGGCTTATTAGAGCCTCAGTGGTAACAGTATAACTCAGGTTCAGGCTTATCAGAGCCTCAGAGCTAACAGTATAACTCAGGTTCAGGCTTATCAGAGCCTCAGAGCTAACAGTATAACTCAGGTTCAGGCTCATCAGAGACTCAGAGCTAACAGTATAACTCAGGTTCAGGCTTATCAGAGCCTCAGAGCTAACAGTATAACTCAGGTTCAGGCTTATCAGAACCTCAGAGCTAACATTATAACTCAGGTTCAGGCTTATCAGAGCCTCAGAGCTAACAGTATAACTCAGGTTCAGGCTTATCAGAGCCTCAGAGCTAACAGTATAACTCAGGTTCAGGCTTATCAGAGACTCAGAGCTAACATTATAACTCAGGTTCAGGCTTATCAGAGCCTCAGAGCTAACAGTATAACTGAGGTTCAGGCTTATCAGAGCCTCAGAGCTAACAGTATAACTCAGGTTCAGGCTTATCAGAGCCTCAGTGGTAACAGTATAACTCAGGTTCAGGCTTATCAGAGCCACAGAGCTAACAGTATAACTCAGGTTCAGGCTTATCAGAGCCTCAGTGGTAACAGTATAACTCAGGTTCAGGCTTATCAGAGCCTCAGAGCTAACAGTATAACTCAGGTTCAGGCTTATCAGAGCCTCAGAGCTAACATTATAACTCAGGTTCAGGCTTATCAGAGCCTCAGAGCTAACAGTATAACTCAGGTTCAGGCTTATCAGAGCCTCAGAGCTAACAGTATAACTCAGGTTCAGGCTTATCAGAGCCTCAGAGCTAACAGTATAACTCAGGTTCAGGCTTATCAGAGCCTCAGAGCTAACAGTATAACTGAGGTTCAGGCTTATCAGAGCCTCAGAGCTAACAGTATAACTCAGGTTCAGGCTTATCAGAGCCTCAGTGGTAACAGTATAACTCAGGTTCAGGCTTATCAGAGCCTCAGAGCTAACAGTATAACTCAGGTTCAGGCTTATCAGAGCCTCAGAGCTAACAGTATAACTCAGGTTCAGGCTCATCAGAGACTCAGAGCTAACAGTATAACTCAGGTTCAGGCTTATCAGAGCCTCAGAGCTAACAGTATAACTCAGGTTCAGGCTTATCAGAGCCTCAGAGCTAACATTATAACTAAGGTTCAGGCTTATCAGAGCCTCAGAGCTAACAGTATAACTCAGGTTCAGGCTTATCAGAGCCTCAGAGCTAACAGTATAACTCAGGTTCAGGCTTATCAGAGACTCAGAGCTAACATTATAACTCAGGTTCAGGCTTATCAGAGCCTCAGAGCTAACAGTATAACTGAGGTTCAGGCTTATCAGAGCCTCAGAGCTAACAGTATAACTCAGGTTCAGGCTTATCAGAGCCTCAGTGGTAACAGTATAACTCAGGTTCAGGCTTATCAGAGCCACAGAGCTAACAGTATAACTCAGGTTCAGGCTTATCAGAGCCTCAGTGGTAACAGTATAACTCAGGTTCAGGCTTATCAGAGCCTCAGAGCTAACAGTATAACTCAGGTTCAGGCTTATCAGAGCCTCAGAGCTAACATTATAACGCAGGTTCAGGCTTATCAGAGCCTCAGAGCTAACAGTATAACTCAGGTTCAGGCTTATCAGAGCCTCAGAGCTAACAGTATAACTCAGGTTCAGGCTTATCAGAGCCTCAGAGCTAACAGTATAACTCAGGTTCAGGCTTATCAGAGCCTCAGAGCTAACATTATAACTCAGGTTCAGGCTTATCAGAGCCTCAGAGCTAACAGTATAACTCAGGTTCAGGCTTATCAGAGCCACAGAGCTAACAGTATAACTCAGGTTCAGGCTTATCAGAGCCTCAGAGCTAACAGTATAACTCAGGTTCAGGCTTATCAGAGCCTCAGAGCTAACATTATAACTCAGGTTCAGGCTTATCAGAGCCTCAGTGGTAACAGTATAACTCAGGTTCAGGCTTATCAGAGCCTCAGAGCTAACAGTATAACTCAGGCTCAGGCTTATCAGAGGTGTGATGAGGTGTTACCTTCCTGTTTCGTGTGGACGTTCCAGGAGTGTCCGTATCTTCATCCTCCTCTTCATCATCCTACGTCACCATGGAAACACAACATCAACGTATAGGATACTCTTTCTGTTTCTACTACTGTTAGTGTTGACACAAAGACACACACCTCATCCTCGGTGTCAGAGAAAGCAGTCTTCTTCATGGTGTTGTAGAGAGGAATAATGTCAGTCATAGTGGGGTCCCTGGGATAGAAAGAGAGAGAGAGAGGTGAGAGGGAGAAGGAAAGAGATGAGAGAGAGAGAGAGATGAGAGGGAGAAGGAAAGAGATGAGAGAGAGAGAGAGGTGAGAGGGAGAAGGAAAGAGATGAGAGAGATGAGAGGGAGGTGGTTAGAGAAAGAAGGAAAGAGATGAGAGAGAGAGAGAGATGAGAGGGAGAAGGAAAGAGATGAGAGGGAGAAGGAAAGAGATGAGAGAGAGAGAGAGATGAGAGGGAGAAGGAAAGAGATGAGAGAGATGAGAGGGAGGTGGTTAGAGAAAGAAGGAAAGAGATGAGAGAGAGAGAGAGATGAGAGGGAGAAGGAAAGAGATGAGAGAGAGAGAGATGAGAGGGAGGTGGTTAGAGAAAGAAGGAAAGAGATGAGAGAGAGAGAGAGATGAGAGGGAGAAGGAAAGAGATGAGAGAGAGAGAGAGGTGTGAGAGAGAGAGAGGTGTGAGAGAGAGAGGGAGAGAGAGAGAGAGAGAGATGAGAGGGAGAAGGAAAGAGATGAGAGAGAGGTGAGAGGGAGAAGGAAAGAGATGAGAGGGAGAAGGAAAGAGATGAGAGGGAGAAGGAAAGAGATGAGAGGGAGAAGGAAAGAGATGAGAGGGAGAAGGAAAGAGATGAGAGGGAGAAGGAAAGAGATGAGAGGGAGAAGGAAAGAGATGAGAGGGAGAAGGAAAGAGATGAGAGGGAGAAGGAAAGAGATGAGAGAGAGAGAGAGATGAGAGGGAGAAGGAAAGAGATGAGAGAGAGAGAGAGGTGTGAGAGAGAGAGAGAGAGAGGGAGGTGGTTAGAGAAAGAAGGAAAGAGATGAGAGAAGTAGATGAAATAGAGAGAGGAGGAAAGATATGAGAGAGAGAGAGGTGAAAATTGGAACACACTAAACTAAACAAACAACAACACGAATAATTATCTATCCAAAAGAAAGATGTATGGATAAACCACTACTCCAATCTTTGGCTCTATAACAAAGAACAAAGAACAAACAGCAAAAACATTTACAGTCCCAGTCAAAAGTTTGGACATACTTACAGTGTAGAAAAATAGTGAAGAAATCAAAACTATGAAATAACACATATGGAATCATGTAGTAACCAAAAAAGTGTTAAAACACATTTATATTTGAGATTCTTCGAAGTAGCCACCCTTTGCCTTGATGACAGCTTTGCATACTCTTGGCATTCTCTCAACCAGCTTCATGAGGTAGTCACCTGGAATGCATTTCAATTAACAGGTGAGCCATGTTAAAAGTTACTTTGTGGAATTACTTTCCTCCTTAATGCGTTTGAGCCAATCAGTTGTGTTGTGACAAGGTAGGGGTGATATACAGAAGATGGCCCTATTTAGTAAAAGACCAAGTCCATATTATGGCAAGAACAGCTCAAATAACCAAAGAGAAAAGACAGTCCATCATTACTTTAAAATACATGGTCAGCCAAAACGGAACATTTCGAGAAAGTTTCTTCAAGTGCAGTTGCAAAAACCATCAAATGCTATGATGAAACTGGGTCTCATGAGGACCGCCACAGGAAAGGAAGACCCAGAGTTACCTCTGCTGCAGAGGATAAGTTTATTACAGTTACCAGCCTCAGATATTGCAGCCCAAATAAATGCTTTACAGAGTTCAAGAAACAGACACATCTCAACATCAACTGTTCAGAGGAGACTGCGTGAATCAGGCTTTCATGGTCGAATTGCTGCAAAGAAACCACTACTAAAGGACACCAATAAGAAGAAGAGACTTGCTTGGGCCAAGAAACACGAGCAATGGACATTAGAAATCTTTTTTTCTTGTATGTTTGTATATATAATTATAATTTGTTTTATTTTTTCTTTCTTTGTTACGCTCATCTGTTACTGTCACTTTGTCCTATTGTTGTCTAATATCTTTTCACGTTTGTCTTGAATGTTGTTAATTGGAAAATGCAAAATGCAAAATGCAAAAAAAAAAAAAATTATGTCTGGTCTGATGAAATCCAAATTTGAGATTTTTGGATCCAACCGCCGTGTCTTTGTGAGACGCAGAGAAGGTGAATGGATGATCTCTGCATGTGTCATTCCCACCGTGAAGCATGGAGGAGGAGGTGTGATGGTGTGGGGGTGATTTGCTGGTGACACCGTCAGTGATTTATTTATAATTCAAGGTACACTTAACCAGCATGGCTACCACAGCATTCTGAGGCGACACGCCATCCCATCTGGTTTGGGCTTAATGGGACTATCATTTGTTTTTCAACAGGACAATGACCCAAAACACACCTCCAGGCTGTGTAAGGGCTATTTGACCAAGAAGGAGAGTGATGGAGTGCTGCATCAGATGACCTGGCCTCCACAATCACCCGACCTCAACCAAATTGAGATGGTTTGGGATGACTTGGACCGCAGAGTGAAGGAAAAGCAGCCAACAAGTGCTCAGCATATGTGGGAACTCCTTCAAGACTGTTGGAAAACCATTCCTCATGAAGCTGGTAGAGAGAATGCCAAGAGTGTGCAAAGCTGTCATCAAGGCAAAGGGTGGCTACTTTGAAGAATCTCAAATCTAAAATATACTATTTTTTGGTTACTACATGATTTCATATGTCTTCACTATTATTCAACAATGTAGAAAATAGTACAAATAAAGATAAACCCTTGAATGGGTAGGTGTGTCCAAACTTTTGACTGGTGCTGTAAATCTTAGACTGATGAGGGAAAAAACCCATTAAATCCATTTTAGAATAAGGCTGTACCTAACAACATGTGGGAAAAGTCAAGGGGTCTGAATACTTTCCGAAGGAACTGTAGTGGTACTATCATTACAGTAACCGTTATAACTATAGTTATATGTAAGTATATAATATCTAGTAACAGATATAACTATAATTACATGTAAGTATATAATATAATATATAGTAACAGATATAACTATAGTAATATGTAAGTATATAATATATAGTTACAGATATAACTATAGTTATATGTAGGTGTATAATGTATAGTAACAGATATAACTATAGTAATATGTAGGTGTATAATGTATAGTAACAGATATAACTATAGTAATATGTAAATGTATAATATATAGTAACAGATATAACTATAGATATATGTAAGTGTATAATATCTAGTAACAGGTACAACTATAGTTATATGTCAGTGTACTATCATTACAGTAACATTTATAACTACAGTTATATGCCAGTGTAATATATCTAGTAACAGTAGAGTCTTACTTGATGAAGCTGAGCATGAGGTCAGAGACGAACTTGGCCGTTTTAACGATGAAGGCTCCAGTTTCATTAAAGGTTTGAGCGTTGTGTTCAATATAACGTACCTCCCACATCAACGATGACATACGCCTAGGGAGAGATACTCTGTTACACACACACTGTCCTCACACACACACACACACACACTGTCCTCACACACACACACACACACACTGTCCTCACACACACACACACACACACACACACACACACACACACACACACACACACACACACACACACACACACACACACACACTGTCCTCACACACACACACACACTGTCCTCACACACACATTGTCCTCACACACACACACACACACACCCCCCCCCACTCTCTGTCCTCGTGGTACCTATAGAAGCGGTTCTCCAGCCTGCACCGTATGGTGCTGAGGTCCGTGAGGTAGGCTACTACAGTACAGTAGGAAGGATACGCCTGGAGATCTACTGGGAAGGCAAACGGTACAGCTACATCTAGAGGAGAGAGAGGAAGGAAGGGTTGGAGACCCAACCAAATCATGAGAAAACAAAAAGATCATTACTTGACACATTGGAAAGAATTAACAACAAAAAACTGAGCAAACTAGAATGCTATTTGGCCCTAAACAGAGAGTACACAGTGGCAGAATACCTGACCACTGTGACTGACCCAAACTTAAGGAAAGCTTTGACTATGTACAGACTCAGTGAGCATAGCCTTGCTATTGAGAAAGGCCGCCGTAGGCAGACCTGGCTCTCAAGAGAAGACTGGCTATGTGCACACTGCCCACAAAATGAGGTGGAAACTGAGCTGCACTTCCTAACCTCCTGCCAAATGTATGACCATATTAGAGACACATATTTCCCTCAGATTACACAGATCCACAGAGTTCGAAAATTAACCCAATTTTGATAAACTCCCATATCTACTGGGTGAAATACCACAGTCTGCCATCACAGCAGCAAGATTTGTGACCTGTTGCCACAAGAAAAGGGCAACCAGTGAAGAACAAACACCATTGTAAATACAACCCATATTTATGTTTATTTATTTTCCCTTTTGTACTTTAACCATTTGTACATTGTTACAACACTGTATATAGACAATGACATTTAATGTCTTTATTCTTTTGGATCTTCTGTGAGTGTAATGTTTACTGTTCATTTATATTGTTTATTTCACTTTTGTTTATTATCTACATCACTTGCTTTGGCGATGTAAACATATGTTTCCTATGCCAATAAAGCCCATTGAATTGAACTGACAGAGAGACAGAGAGAGAAGGTTAGTGTACTGTGTCTCCATCGGTCCACTAGAGGGAGCCCAGGTCACTGTTCAGTGTATGGGATGTCTAGTACGATATGTAAACTGTGATGTAATACACAGTATATTATGTGAAGTGAAGCACAATTATGAGCTGGATTGATGTTGAGGGAATTTATAGCTTTAAAGGAATAGAATACTCCACTCTGTAACCATATAATATTTGACTAGAATCATAAAGTTATAAATAATGATGTGTGTAGTTTTAGTCAGTCAAACAATATGTCTATTATAGTGTTTTGACTGTCTGAGATTCAGGGCTGACCTTGGCTAGGGGCCCCTGAGAGAGATTGGCGAGAGGACAGGGATTCTCACCGTCCCTAATCTCTGTCGGCTGGGTAGTGTGAACGTGTGGGCGTGAGGTAGTGTGAACGCGTGGGCGTGAGGTAGTGTGAACGTGTGGGCGTGAGGTAGTGTGAACGCGTGGGCGTGAGGTAGTGTGAACGCGTGGGCGTGAGGTAGTGTGAACGCGTGGGCGTGAGGTAGTGTGAACGCGTGGGCGTGAGGTAGTGTGAACGCGTGGGCGTGAGGTAGTGTGAACGCGTGGGCGTGAGGTAGTGTGAACGCGTGGGCGTGAGGTAGTGTGAACGCGTGGGCGTGAGGTAGTGTGAACGCGTGGGCGTGAGGTAGTGTGAACGCGTGGGCGTGAGGTAGTGTGAACGCGTGGGCGTGAGGTAGTGTGAACGCGTGGGCGTGAGGTAGTGTGAACGTGTGGGCGTGAGGTAGTGTGAACGGGACGTGGCGCGTGAGGTAGTGTGAACGCGTGGGCGTGAGGTAGTGTGAACGCGTGGGCGTGAGGTAGTGTGAACGTGTGGGCGTGGGGTATTGTGAACGTGTGGGCGTGAGGTAGTGTGAACGCGTGGGCGTGAGGTAGTGTGAACGTGTGGGCGTGAGGTAGTGTGAACGCGTGGGCGTATGGTAGTGTGAACGCGTGGGCGTGAGGTAGTGTGAACGTGTGGGCGTGAGGTAGTGTGAACGTGTGGGCGTGGGGTATTGTGAACGTGTGGGCGTGAGGTAGTGTGAACGCGTGGGCGTGAGGTAGTGTGAACGTGTGGGCGTGAGGTAGTGTGAACGCGTGGGCGTATGGTAGTGTGAACGCGTGGGCGTGAGGTAGTGTGAACGCGTGGGCGTGAGGTAGTGTGAACGCGTGGGCGTGAGGAGCCGGTATAAAATGAATTGCTTTGTACAACTAACCAGCGCTCTCGTAAATACACGTTGTGACTATCGTAGCCGGGCCTCCGTCTGATTCATTTCAACCCGTTTCTTACATATCCTGGGTTTCAGACTGAGTAGTTCATTGGATTGGGTTTATGAACATTGAGGACATAACTCTCTTAACAGTGGACCAGAGATACTTTTGAGGAGATGGGAAACACCATTGGGATCGTAATAACGCCTATTGTGTACATTGACCATGTGTCGTCAATGGGCTCTACGGTGCATCCTGGGCAATTCAATGCTGATGAGGTCATACCGAGCTAGCTCAAAAACCCAACAACAATAACAATAATTACGTCAACAAGAAATACAACATTATAAATATTTGCAGAGATGTGAGATAATGGATTTGTTCTCTGTAAAATCGCGTAGCTTTGGAATAGTGACATTACGTAGATTGTTCGACAGGCTGCTGGGTGGGGCGGTATATGTTTCTCCATTCATTGACCACTGGGATTCCTTCTTTCTAAGTATCTCTGGATTTACCTATATACAGTTGAAGTCAGAAGTTTACATACACTTAGGTTGGAGTCATTAAAACTTGTTTTTCAACCACTCCACAAATGTCTTGTTAACAAACTATAGTTTTGGCAAGTCGGTTAGGACATCTACTTTGTGCATGACACAAGTCATTTATCCAACAATTGTTTACAGATAGATTATTTCACTTATAATTCACTGTGTCACAATTCCAGTGGGTCAGAAGTTTACATACACTAAGTTGACTGTGCCTTTAAACAGCTTGGAAAATTCCAGAAAATTATGTCATGGCTTTAGAAGCTTCTGATAGGCTAATTGACATCATTTGAGTCAATTGGAAGTGTATCTGTGGATGTATTTCAAGGCCTACCTTCAAACTCAGTGTCTCTTTGCTTGACATTGTGGTAAAATCAAAAGAAATCAGCCAAGACCTCAAAAATACTATTGTAGACCTCCACAAGTCTGGTTCATCCTTGGGAGCAACTTCCAAACGCCTGAAGGTACCACGTTCATCTGTACAAACAATAGTATACAAGTATAAACACCATGGGACCACGCAGCCGTCATACTGCTCAGGAAGGAGACGCGTTCTGTCTCCTAGAAATGAATGTACTTTGGTGCGAAAAGTGCAAATTAATCCCAGAACAACAGCAAAGGACCTTGTGAAGATGCTGGAGGAAACAGGTACAAAAGTATCTATATCCACAGTAAAACGAGTCCTATATCGACATAACCTGAAAGGCCGCTCAGCAAGGAAGACGCCACTGCTCCAAAACCGCCATAAAAAGCCAGACTACGGTTTGCAACTGCACATGGGGACAAAGATCATACTTTTTGGAGAACTGTCCTCTGGTCTGATGAAACAAAAATAGAACTGTTTGGCCATAATGACCATCGTTATGTTTGGAGAAAAAAGGGGGAGGCTTGCAAGCCGAAGAACACCATCCCAACTGTGAAGCACGGGGGTGGCAGCATCATGTTGTGGGGGTGCTTTGCTGCAGGAGGGACTGGTGCACTTCACAAAATACATGCCGTCATGAAGAAGGAAAATTATGTGGATCTATTGAAGCAACATCTCAAGACATCAGTCACGAAGTTAAAGCTTGGGTCTTCCAAATGGATACAATGACCCCAAGCATACATCCAAAGTTGTGGCAAAATGGCTTAAGGACAACAAAGTCAAGGTATTGGAGTGGCCATCACAAATCCCTGACCTCAATCCTATAGAAAATGTTTGGGCAGAACTGAAAAAAGCATTTGCGAGCAAGGAGACCTACGAACCTGACTCAGTTACACCAGCTCTGTCAGGAGGACTTCTTGTGGGAAGCTTGTGGAAGGCTCCCCGAAACGTTTGACCCAAGTTAAACAATTTAAAGGCAATGCTACCAAATGCTAATTGAGTGTATGTAAACTTCTGACCCACTGGGATTGTGATGAAAGAAATAAAAGCTGAAATAAATCATTCTCTCTACTATTATTCTGAAATGTCACATTCTTAAAATAAAGTGGTGATCCTAACTGACCTAAGACAGGGAATTTTTGGTCAGGAATTGTGAAAAACTGAGTTTAAATGTATTTGGCTAAGGTGTATGTAAACGTCCTACTTCGACTGTATCTCATGATGTCAGAGTGCATCAGCTGTGTGTCACTGTGTCTTGTGGTGATGGTCATACCGAGTGTGGTGAGCTGGTCGATGGCGTTGATGATGCGTTGACACTCGTGGTTCCGCGTGGCGGCGCCCCACTCCCCCTCCAGGGGAACATACAGCAGCTCTCTCTGCTCCTCCTCCGTGAGAGGAACGCTCTGACCCAGCTCCTCTGGAAACACTACTGATGGACCACACATCATCAGAACAACACACTACTGATGGACCACATATCATCAGAACAACACACTACTGATGGACCACACATCATCAGAACAACACACTACTGATGGACCACACATCATCAGAACAACACACTACTGATGGACCACACATCATCAGAACAACACACTACTGATGGACCACACATCATCAGAACAACACACTACTGATGGACCACACATCATCAGAACAATAGACTACTGATGGACCACACATCATCAGAACAACACACTACTGATGGACCACACATCATCAGAACAACACACTACTGATGGACCACACATCATCAGAACAATACTACTGATGGACCACACATCATCAGAACAATAGACTACTGATGGACCACACATCATCAGAACAATAGACTACTGATGGACCACACATCATCAGAACAACACACTACTGATGGACCACACATCATCAGAACAACACACTACTGATGGACCACACATCATCAGAACTATACTACTGATGGACCACACATCATCAGAACAACACACTACTGATGGACAACACATCATCAGAACAACACACTACTGATGGACCACACATCATCAGAACAATAGACTACTGATGGACCACACATCATCAGAACAATAGACTACTGATGGACCACACATCATCAGAACAACACACTACTGATGGACCACACATCATCAGAACAATAGACTACTGATGGACCCCACATCATCAGAACAACACACTACTGATGGACCACACATCATCAGAACAATAGACTACTGATGGACCACACATCATCAGAACAATAGACTACTGATGGACCACACATCATCAGAACAACACACTACTGATGGACCACACATCATCAGAACAACACACTACTGATGGACCACACATCATCAGAACAACAGACTACTGATGGACCACACATCATCAGAACAATAGACTACTGATGGACCACACATCATCAGAACAACACACTACTGATGGACCACACATCATCAGAACAACACACTACTGATGGACCACACATCATCAGAACAATAGACTACTGATGGACCACACATCATCAGAACAATAGACTACTGATGGACCACACATCATCAGAACAACACACTACTGATGGACCACACATCATCAGAATAACAGACTACTGATGGACCACACATCATCAGAACAACACACTACTGATGGACCACACATCATCAGAACAATAGACTACTGATGGACCACACATCATCAGAACAACACACTACTGATGGACCACACATCATCAGAAAAACACACTACTGATGGACCACACATCATCAGAACAACAGACTACTGATGGACCACACATCATCAGAACAACACACTACTGATGGACCACACATCATCAGAACAATAGACTACTGATGGACCACACATCATCAGAACAATAGACTACTGATGGACCACACATCATCAGAACAACACACTACTGATGGACCACACATCATCAGAACAACACACTACTGATGGACCACACATCATCAGAACAACACACTACTGATGGACCCCACATCATCAGAACAGTACACTACTGATGGACCACACATCATCAGAAGAATACACTACTGATGGACCACACATCATCAGAACAACACACTACTGATGGACCACACATCATCAGAACAACACACTACTGATGGACCACACATCATCAGAACAATAGACTACTGATGGACCACACATCATCAGAACAATACACTACTGATGGACCACACATCATCAGAACAACACACTACTGATGGACCACACATCATCAGAACAATAGACTACTGATGGACCACACATCATCAGAACAACAGACTACTGATGGACCACACATCATCAGAACAATAGACTACTGATGGACCACACATCATCAGAACAACACACTACTGATGGACCACACATCATCAGAACAATACACTACTGATGGACCACACATCATCAGAACAACACACTACTGATGGACCACACATCATCAGAACAATAGACTACTGATGGACCACACATCATCAGAACAATACACTACTGATGGACCGCACATCATCAGAACAATAGACTACTGATGGACCACACATCATCAGAACAATAGACTACTGATGGACCACACATCATCAGAACAACACACTACTGATGGACCACAAATCATCAGAACAACACACTACTGATGGACCCCACATCATCAGAACAATACACTACTGATGGACCACACATCATCAGAACAATAGACTACTGATGGACCACACATCATCAGAACAACACACTACTGATGGACCACACATCATCAGAACAATACACTACTGATGGACCACACATCATCAGAACAACACACTACTGATGGACCACACATCATCAGAACAACAGACTACTGATGGACCACACATCATCAGAACAATAGACTACTGATGGACCACACATCATCAGAACAATAGACTACTGATGGACCACACATCATCAGAACAACACACTACTGATGGACCACACATCATCAGAACAATAGACTACTGATGGACCACACATCATCAGAACAATACACTACTGATGGACCACACATCATCAGAACAGACTACTGATGGACCACACATCATCAGAACAATAGACTACTGATGGACCACACATCATCAGAACAATACTACTGATGGACCACACATCATCAGAACAACACACTACTGATGGACCACACATCATCAGAACAATAGACTACTGATGGACCACACATCATCAGAACAATACTACTGATGGACCACACATCATCAGAACAACACACTACTGATGGACCACACATCATCAGAACAATAGACTACTGATGGACCACACATCATCAGAACAACACACTACTGATGGACCACACATCATCAGAACAACACACTACTGATGTACCACACATCATCAGAACAACACACTACTGATGGACCACACATCATCAGAACAACAGACTACTGATGGACCACACATCATCAGAACAACACACTACTGATGGACCACACATCATCAGAACAATAGACTACTGATGGACCACACATCATCAGAACAATAGACTACTGATGGACCACACATCATCAGAACAACACACTACTGATGGACCACACATCATCAGAACAACACACTACTGATGGACCACACATCATCAGAACAACACACTACTGATGGACCCCACATCATCAGAACAGTACACTACTGATGGACCACACATCATCAGAAGAATACACTACTGATGGACCACACATCATCAGAACAACACACTACTGATGGACCACACATCATCAGAACAACACACTACTGATGGACCACACATCATCAGAACAATAGACTACTGATGGACCACACATCATCAGAACAATACACTACTGATGGACCACACATCATCAGAACAACACACTACTGATGGACCACACATCATCAGAACAATAGACTACTGATGGACCACACATCATCAGAACAACACACTACTGATGGACCACACATCATCAGAACAATACACTACTGATGGACCACACATCATCAGAACAACACACTACTGATGGACCACACATCATCAGAACAACACACTACTGATGGACCACACATCATCAGAACAATACACTACTGATGGACCACACATCATCAGAACAACACACTACTGATGGACCACACATCATCAGAACAATAGACTACTGATGGACCACACATCATCAGAACAATACACTACTGATGGACCACACATCATCAGAACAACACACTACTGATGGACCACACATCATCAGAGCAATAGACTACTGATGGACCGCACATCATCAGAACAATAGACTACTGATGGACGACACATCATCAGAACAATAGACTACTGATGGACCACACATCATCAGAACAACACACTACTGATGGACCACAAATCATCAGAACAACACACTACTGATGGACCCCACATCATCAGAACAATACACTACTGATGGACCACACATCATCAGAACAATAGACTACTGATGGACCACACATCATCAGAACAACACACTACTGATGGACCACACATCATCAGAACAATACACTACTGATGGACCACACATCATCAGAACAACACACTACTGATGGACCACACATCATCAGAACAACACACTACTGATGGACCACACATCATCAGAACAACACACTACTGATGGACCCCACATCATCAGAACAGTACACTACTGATGGACCACACATCATCAGAAGAATACACTACTGATGGACCACACATCATCAGAACAACACACTACTGATGGACCACACATCATCAGAACAACACACTACTGATGGACCACACATCATCAGAACAATAGACTACTGATGGACCACACATCATCAGAACAATAGACTACTGATGGACCACACATCATCAGAACAACACACTACTGATGGACCACACATCATCAGAACAATACACTACTGATGGACCACACATCATCAGAACAACACACTACTGATGGACCACACATCATCAGAACAACAGACTACTGATGGACCACACATCATCAGAACAACACACTACTGATGGACCACACATCATCAGAGCAATAGACTACTGATGGACCGCACATCATCAGAACAATAGACTACTGATGGACGACACATCATCAGAACAATAGACTACTGATGGACCACACATCATCAGAACAACACACTACTGATGGACCACAAATCATCAGAACAACACACTACTGATGGACCCCACATCATCAGAACAATACACTACTGATGGACCACACATCATCAGAACAATAGACTACTGATGGACCACACATCATCAGAACAACACACTACTGATGGACCACACATCATCAGAACAATACACTACTGATGGACCACACATCATCAGAACAACACACTACTGATGGACCACACATCATCAGAACAACACACTACTGATGGACCACACATCATCAGAACAACACACTACTGATGGACCCCACATCATCAGAACAGTACACTACTGATGGACCACACATCATCAGAAGAATACACTACTGATGGACCACACATCATCAGAACAACACACTACTGATGGACCACACATCATCAGAACAACACACTACTGATGGACCACACATCATCAGAACAATAGACTACTGATGGACCACACATCATCAGAACAATAGACTACTGATGGACCACACATCATCAGAACAACACACTACTGATGGACCACACATCATCAGAACAATACACTACTGATGGACCACACATCATCAGAACAACACACTACTGATGGACCACACATCATCAGAACAACACACTACTGATGGACCACACATCATCAGAACAATAGACTACTGATGGACCACACATCATCAGAACAATACACTACTGATGGACCACACATCATCAGAACAACACACTACTGATGGACCACACATCATCAGAACAATAGACTACTGATGGACCACACATCATCAGAACAATACTACTGATGGACCACACATCATCAGAACAACACACTACTGATGGACCACACATCATCAGAACAATAGACTACTGATGGACCACACATCATCAGAACAATACTACTGATGGACCACACATCATCAGAACAACACACTACTGATGGACCACACATCATCAGAACAACACACTACTGATGGACCACACATCATCAGAACAACACACTACTGATGGACCCCACATCATCAGAACAATAGACTACTGATGGACCACACATCATCAGAACAATAGACTACTGATGGACCACACATCATCAGAACAATACACTACTGATGGACCACACATCATCAGAACAATAGACTACTGATGGACCACACATCATCAGAACAATAGACTACTGATGGACCACACATCATCAGAACAATAGACTACTGATGGACCACACATCATCAGAACAACACACTACTGATGGACCACACATCATCAGAACAACACACTACTGATGGACCACACATCATCAGAACAATAGACTACTGATGGACCACACATCATCAGAACAATAGACTACTGATGGACCACACATCATCAGAACAACACACTACTGATGGACCACACATCATCAGAACAATAGACTACTGATGGACCACACATCATCAGAACAACACACTACTGATGGACCACACATCATCAGAACAACACACTACTGATGGACCACACATCATCAGAACAATAGACTACTGATGGACCACACATCATCAGAACAATAGACTACTGATGGACCACACATCATCAGAACAATACACTACTGATGGACCACACATCATCAGAACAATAGACTACTGATGGACCACACATCATCAGAACAACAGACTACTGATGGACCACACATCATCAGAACAATAGACTACTGATGGACCACACATCATCAGAACAATAGACTACTGATGGACCACACATCATCAGAACAATAGACTACTGATGGACCACACATCATCAGAACAACAGACTACTGATGGACCACACATCATCAGAACAACACACTACTGATGGACCACACATCATCAGAACAATAGACTACTGATGGACCACACATCATCAGAACAATAGACTACTGATGGACCACACATCATCAGAACAATAGACTACTGATGGACCACACATCATCAGAACAACACACTACTGATGGACCACACATCATCAGAACAATACACTACTGATGGACCACACATCATCAGAACAATAGACTACTGATGGACCACACATCATCAGAACAATAGACTACTGATGGACCACACATCATCAGAACAATAGACTACTGATGGACCACACATCATCAGAACAATAGACTACTGATGGACCACACATCATCAGAACAACACACTACTGATGGACCACACATCATCAGAACAACACACTACTGATGGACCACACATCATCAGAACAACACACTACTGATGGACCACACATCATCAGAACAACAGACTACTGATGGACCACACATCATCAGAACAACACACTACTGATGGACCACACATCATCAGGACGATACAGAGGCATTTAACAAGTGTGTGTGTGTGTGTGTGTGTGTCCTACCCTCGTTGGGGATAGGCTCCATGTCCCAAGGACTCATCTTCTCTGTGTCGCCGTTATCCCAGCTAGACAGGACACACATCATCAGCATCATTATCATTCCAGCTAGACAGCACATTATCATCATCATTTTCATCATTATCCCAAGTAGACAGGAACACATGATCATCATCATCATCATTATCCCAGCTGGACAGGAAACATATCATTATTATCCCAACTAGACAGGATACACAATATCATGAACATTATCATCATTATTTCAGCTGGACAGGACACACATTACCATTATTATCATTATCCCAGCTAGACAGGACACACATTATTATTATCATCATTATCCCAACTAGACAGGACACACATTATTATTATCATCATTATCCCAACTAGACAGGACACACATTACCATTATTATCATTATCCCAGCTAGACAGGACACACATTATTATTATCATCATTATCCCAACTAGACAGGAAACACATTATCGTCATCATTATCATAATTATTTCAGCTAGACAGGAAACACATCAATATCACCATTATCCCAAATAGACAGGAAATACATTATCACATCATTATCCCAGCTAGACCGGAAACACATCATCATTATCCCAACTAGACAGGATACACATCATCATTATCCCAACTAGACAGGAAACACATCATCATTATCCCTACTAGACAGGATACACATCATCATTATCCCAACTAGACAGGAAACACATCATCATTATCCCAACTAGACAGGAAACACATTATCATCACGCTAAAGGATTATAACAGGTGTTGATGTTTGTGTTTTTGTAAAATATATAAAAACAAACAAAACAAAAAAAATGAGAATCAAGGTTATGTTTCATGTCATAAAGGTTCATGCGGGGTTATGAAGGCTCATAGGGGTTAAAACATACCAGATGTAGTAAAACAAACAGTCTGTCTGGTGTTATGAAGGATTATAGGGTTATGAAGGCTCATAGGGGTTAAAACATACCAGATGTAGTAAAACAAACAGTCTGTCTGGTGTTATGAAGGATTATAGGGTTATGAAGGCTCATAGGGGTTAAAACATACCAGATGTAGTAAAACAAACAGTCTGTCTGGTGTTATGAAGGATATAGGGTTATGAAGGCTCATAGGGGTTAAAACATACCACATGTAGTAAAACAAACAGTCTGTCTGGTGTTATGAAGGATTATAGGGTTATGAAGGCTCATAGGGGTTAAAACATACCAGATGTAGTAAAACAAACAGTCTGTCTGGTGTTATGAAGGATATAGGGTTATGAAGGCTCATAGGGGTTAAAACATACCAGATGTAGTAAAACAAACAGTCTGTCTGGTGTTATGAAGGATTATAGGGTTATGAAGGCTCATAGAGGTTAAAACATACCAGATGTAGTAAAACAAACAGTCTGTCTGGTGTTATGAAGGATTAAAGGGTTATGAAGGCTCATAGGGGTTAAAACATACCAGATGTAGTAAAACAAACAGTCTGTCTGGTTTATAGGGTTATGAAGGCTCATAGGGGTTAAAACATACCAGATGTAGTAAAACAAACAGTCTGTCTGGTTTATAGGGTTATGAAGGCTCATAGGGGTTAAAACATACCAGATGTAGTAAAACAAACAGTCTGTCTGGTGTTATGAAGGATTATAGGGTTATGAAGGCTCATAGGGGTTAAAACCTACCAGATGTAATAAAACGAACAGTCTGTCTGGTGTTATGAAGGATTATAGGGTTATGAAGGCTCAGAGGTGTTATAACCTACCAGATGTTGTGAACACTGGAACAGGCTGCCTGGCATTATACATAGTTATAGGGTTATTAAGGCTCATAGAGTTGTTATAACCTACCAGACATTGTAGCATTGGAACAGGCTGTCTGGCATAATACAGGGTTATAGGGTTATGAAGGTTCATAGAGGTGTTATAACCTACCAGACGTTGTAGCATTGGAACAGGCTGTCTGGGTACTCTGGTTGGAAGGGCTCCTGGTCCTCAATGGTCCCGAACCACCAGGCATCGTCTATCACTGACCTGAACCTGTCACCTGGATGGGACAAGGTCACTTCTAATTACAACACCACCAGGTATCATCTATCACTGACCTGAACCTGTCACCTGGATGGGACAAGGTCACTTCTCATTACAACACCACCAGGTATCATCTATCACTGACCTGAACCTGTCACCTGGATGGGACAAGGTCACTTCTCATAACACCACCAGGCATCGTCTAACACTGACCTGAACCTGTCACCTGGATGGGACAAGGTCACTTCTAATTACAACACCACCAGGTATCATCTAACACTGACCTGAACCTGTCACCTGGATGGGACAAGGTCACTTCTCATAACACCACCAGGTATCATCTATCACTGACCTGAACCTGTCACCTGGATGGGACAAGGTCACTTCTCATAACACCACCAGGTATCATCTATCACTGACCTGAACCTGTCACCTGGATGGGACAAGGTCACTTCTCATAACACCACCAGGTATCATCTATCACTGACCTGAACCTGTCACCTGGATGGGACAAGGTCACTTCTCATAACACCACCAGGTATCATCTATCACTGACCTGAACCTGTCACCTGGATGGGACAAGGTCACTTCTCATAACACCACCAGGTATCATCTAACACTGACCTGAACCTGTCACCTGGATTTTTTATTTATTTTTTATTTATTTCACCTTTATTTAACCAGGTAGGCTAGTTGAGAACAAGTTCTCATTTGCAACTGCGACCTGGCCAACATAAAGCATAGCAGTGTGAACAGACAACACAGAGTTACACATGGAGTAAACAATAAACAAGTCAATAACATGGTAGAAAAAAAGAGAATCTATATACAATGTGTGCAAAAGGCATGAGGTAGGCAATAAATCGAATAATTACAATTTAGCAGATTAACACTGGAGTGATAAATCATCAGATGATCATGTGCAAGAAGAGATACTGGTGTGCAAAAGAGCAGAAAAGTAAATAAATAAAAGCAGTATGGGGGGTGAGGTAGGTAAATTGGGTGGGTAGTTTACAGATGGACTATGTACAGCTGCAGCGATCGGTTAGCTGCTCGGATAGCAGATTTTTAAAGTTGTTGAGGGAGATAAAAGTCTCCAACTTCAGAGATTTTTGCAATTCGTTCCAGTCGCAGGCAGCAGAGAACTTGGGACAAGGTCACTTCTAATTACAACACCACCAGGTATCATCTAACACTGACCTGAACCTGTCACCTGGATGGGACAAGGTCACTTCTCATAACACCACCAGGCATCGTCTATCACTGACCTGAACCTGTCACCTGGATGGTTAAGATACATCACTGCCACCATCTAGTGGCCAAAATATATTAGATTTGGTTCAGGACTCCAGGAGGAGATAAATCTCTATGGGCCTACCAGACACCATAATGGCATAGATACAATGATGAGACCTCTATCCATCTCTATGGGCCTACCAGACACCATAATGGCATAGATACAATGATGAGACCTCTATCCATCTCTATGGGCCTACCAGACACCATAATGCCATAGATACAATGATGAGACCTCTATCCATCTCTATGGGCCTACCAGACACCATAATGGCATAGATACAATGATGAGACCTCTATCCATCTCTATGGGCCTACCAGACACCATAATGCCATAGATACAATGATGAGACCTCTATCCATCTCTATGGGCCTACCAGACACCATAATGCCATAGATACAATGATGAGACCTCTATCAATCTCTATGGGCCTACCAGACACCATAATGCCATAGATACAATGATGAGACCTCTATCCATCTCTATGGGCCTACCAGACACCATAATGCCATAGATACAATGATGAGACCTCTATCCATCTCTATGGGCCTACCAGAGACACAGAGCCGTTAGAAAGAGACTGACCTATGGTCCAGTGGTGGTCTCTCGCATCATCAAACTGCTGCCGCAGAACCAGGAAGTCAATCACGTCAGGCATGTCGTGGTATCTATGACAACACACATATACCACGTTAGTAACACACAAACACAGACACAATTGTGCGCACACACACACACACACAGAGACACAGAGAGAACACAGAGTAAGGCATGGTTACTTCATGGAGAAGGATCCTCCAGTCAGCTTGCCAGTATCAGGGTCCAGGAAGGCCAGTTTGAGGCAGCAGAGAGAGGGGAGACCAACCTCATATTTTAGCCCTACTATCTTCACCAGCTCCTGCTCCTACAGACACACACACACACACACACACACACACACACACACACACAACACACAACACACAACACACAGTTGTTTCTTGAGGTCAGGGTGATTTAGTCATTTAGCTGACAATCTTATTCATGTCTTTTACTTAGTGTGTGTGATGGTGTGTGTGGTGGTGTGTGTGGTGGTGGTGTGTGGGAGTGTTAGTGTGTGTTTGTTAGTGTGTGTAGTGGGGTGGGTACCCATAACTCCATCGTGTGCCAGGGTTGTTAGTGTGTGTAGTGTGGTGGTTACCCGTAACTCCATCTTGTGCCAGGGTTGTTTCTTAGGGTTGATGCTGTAGATCTTGTTCTGTTTGGTCATCTCTACATACGCCTCATGACCCTGACGGAAGTAGTACACCTGAACAACAACACACTGTTAGGACACCTGGACAACAACACACTGTTAGGACACCTGGACAACAACACACTGTTAGGACACCTGGACAACAACACACTGTTAGGACACCTGGACAACACAACACACTGTTAGGACACCTGGACAACACAACACACTGTTAGGACACCTGGACAACAACACACTGTTAGGACACCTGGACAACAACACACTGTTAGGACACCTGGACAACAACACACTGTTAGGACACCTGGACAACACAACACACTGTTAGGACACCTGGACAACACAACACACTGTTAGGACACCTGGACAACAACACACTGTTAGGACACCTGGACAACAACACACTGTTAGGACACCTGGACAACACAACACACTGTTAGGACACCTGGACAACACAACACACTGTTAGGACACCTGGACAACAACACACTGTTAGGACACCTGGACAACAACACACTGTTAGGACACCTGGACAACATCACACTGTTAGGACACCTGGACAACAACACCCTGTTAGGACACCTGGACAACAACACACTGTTAGGACACCTGGACAACACAACACACTGTTAGGACACCTGGACAACAACACACTGTTAGGACACCTGGACAACAACACACTGTTAGGACACCTGGACAACAACACACTGTTAGGACACCTGGACAACACAACACACTGTTAGGACACCTGGACAACAACACACTGTTAGGACACCTGGACAACAACACACTGTTAGGACACCTGGACAACACAACACACTGTTAGGACACCTGGACAACAACACCCTGTTAGGACACCTGGACAACAACACACTGTTAGGACACCTGGACAACAACACACTGTTAGGACACCTGGACAACAACACACTGTTAGGACACCTGGACAACAACACCCTGTTAGGACACCTGGACAACAACACACTGTTAGGACACCTGAACAACAACACACTGTTAGGACACCTGGACAACAACACACTGTTAGGACACCTGGACAACAACACACTGTTAGGACACCTGGACAACAACACACTGTTAGGACACCTGGACAACAACACCCTGTTAGGACACCTGGACAACACAACACACTGTTAGGACACCTGGACAACAACACACTGTTAGGACACCTGGACAACACAACACACTGTTAGGACACCTGGACAACAACACACTGTTAGGACACCTGGACAACAACACACTGTTAGGACACCTGGACAACAACACCCTGTTAGGACACCTGGACAACAACACCCTGTTAGGACACCTGGACAACACAACACACTGTTAGGACACCTGGACAACACAACACACTGTTAGGACACCTGGACAACAACACACTGTTAGGACACCTGGACAACAACACCCTGTTAGGACACCTGGACAACACAACACACTGTTAGGACACCTGGACAACACAACACACTGTTAGGACACCTGGACAACAACACACTGTTAGGACACCTGGACAACACAACACACTGTTAGGACACCTGGACAACAACACCCTGTTAGGACACCTGGACAACACAACACACTGTTAGGACACCTGGACAACAACACACTGTTAGGACAACAGGACAACACAACACACTGTTAGGACACCTGGACAACACAACACACTGTTAGGACACCTGGACAACAACACACTGTTAGGACACCTGGACAACACAACACCCTGTTAGTATACCTGGACAACAACACACTGTTAGGACACCTGGACAACAACACCCTGTTAGGACACCTGGACAACAACACACTGTTAGGACACCTGGACAACACAACACACTGTTAGGACACCTGGACAACAACACACTGTTAGGACACCTGGACAACAACACACTGTTAGGACACCTGGACAACAACACACTGTTAGGACACCTGGACAACAACACACTGTTAGGACACCTGGACAACACAACACACTGTTAGGACACCTGGACAACAACACACTGTTAGGACACCTGGACAACACAACACACTGGTAGGACACCTGGACAACAACACACTGTTAGGACACCTGGACAACAACACACTGTTAGGACACCTGGACAACAACACACTGTTAGGACACCTGGACAACACAACACACTGGTAGGACACCTGGACAACAACACACTGTTAGGACACCTGGACAACAACACACTGTTAGGACACCTGGACAACAACACACTGTTAGGACACCTGGACAACACAACACACTGTTAGGACACCTGGACAACACAACACACTGTTAGGACACCTGGACAACAACACACTGTTAGGACACCTGGACAACACAACACACTGTTAGGACACCTGGACAACAACACACTGTTAGGACACCTGGACAACACAACACCCTGTTAGGACACCTGGACAACAACACACTGTTAGGACACCTGGACAACAACACACTGTTAGGACACCTGGACAACATCACACTGTTAGGACACCTGGACAACACAACACACTGTTAGGACACCTGGACAACACAACACACTGTTAGGACACCTGGACAACAACACACTGTTAGGACACCTGGACAACACAACACACTGTTAGGACACCTGGACAACAACACACTGTTAGGACACCTGGACAACAACACACTGTTAGGACACCTGGACAACAACACACTGTTAGGACACCTGGACAACAACACACTGTTAGGACACCTGGACAACACAACACACTGTTAGGACACCTGGACAACACAACACACTGTTAGGACACCTGGACAACAACACACTGTTAGGACACCTGGACAACAACACACTGTTAGGACACCTGGACAACAACACACTGTTAGGACACCTGGACAACACAACACACTGTTAGGACACCTGGACAACACAACACACTGTTAGGACACCTGGACAACAACACACTGTTAGGACACCTGGACAACAACACACTGTTAGGACACCTGGACAACACAACACACTGTTAGGACACCTGGACAACACAACACACTGTTAGGACACCTGGACAACAACACACTGTTAGGACACCTGGACAACAACACACTGTTAGGACACCTGGACAACAACACACTGTTAGGACACCTGGACAACAACACCCTGTTAGGACACCTGGACAACAACACACTGTTAGGACACCTGGACAACACAACACACTGTTAGGACACCTGGACAACAACACACTGTTAGGACACCTGGACAACAACACACTGTTAGGACACCTGGACAACAACACACTGTTAGGACACCTGGACAACACAACACACTGTTAGGACACCTGGACAACAACACACTGTTAGGACACCTGGACAACACAACACACTGTTAGGACACCTGGACAACACAACACACTGTTAGGACACCTGGACAACAACACCCTGTTAGGACACCTGGACAACAACACACTGTTAGGACACCTGGACAACAACACACTGTT